>NC_061492.1:1851398-1873898 GCF_022539355.2 Hippoglossus stenolepis
CAGCCCGGCTTACCTCTGACTCCCTGAGGGCCTTCTGCCTGTCGCTGCCCATCCAGCTCAGCCACCAGCTTGTTCCCACTCCATTAGGCTGATGAGGAAAAGAGTCTGCCCCTTTGTTCTCCGTCATCCGCACGGAAGAGGGGGAACAACACACTCCAGCCCGGTGCCTACATGTGTCTACTGTCACTCATCCCGGCTCAATTAGCTCAGGAGACGCAGCCGGCTCCTGTTCTCACATGCCGACTGTAATGACTTCACCCCCGAGCTCCGTTAAGCCTCCACACTGCTCTGCCACTTTGTCTCATTATTTTCCCCATGTCCCGTTGTGTTCTGTTGTGTTGCCAGTGAGTTTTTCCATACGACAAAGGCCGCGAGGACATGTCTCACAGCTTCACCGGACAGGATGACTGTTGGAGACAACGGCAGCAGGAGAAGGAGGAAGGAGACGGGGACATACGTGGAGAAGGGGAAAGAATTGATTTGGGTGAGTAAGCAGCTCATCAAGAAATTACCACCGCCGGAGGCCCGGGGGCAGCGTGGAGCCGGCGGAGCAGAACGGCTCTCAAGTAGCTCGGGGAAATGAATCTTGAAAAGTAAAGTTGAAAGTTGGGGCCAAGCAATTAAAGTTAGATTAGAGAACATTGAGGAGGATGAGTCAGGGACAGGTTCCTCGCACACACTCTTCCTCCCTGATACAGGAAGAGAGGCGATTATTGAACAATGTGCACGGTGTGGAATGACAGAGTGCATGTAATTGGATAACACTAGTGATTACGATGGAGTTAATTATAATCCAACACAAAGGCTGGATTTCCACAACCCGGATTTTAATTATTAATGAAATATTCTTTTATCTCCTTGTGTTCGTTTCTGTGAGGAAATCCTTCTTCTTCATTTAACCCGTCCTGACTGATAGAAGTGTTCGGTCGCCCTGAGGCTTCTGTCTCACATCAGGGCGGTGACGGGGGGGATTTTTAACACTTCAGCTGACGAGCATTTCCTCAGAGAGCGAGGAAACGTGTGTGAGAACCTGGAGAACAAAATGATTCCGACCTGACTTTGAGCCGAGGAGCTCGTTGCTGTGCAGAGTCGAAGCTGAAAAGGCGACAGGCCCCGAACCGTCTGCACATGGTGACAAATTAAAGTAAGAACCCACACGAGGTGTCTCTGAGGTTTCGGTGCAGCAGGAACATCCAGAATCTCAGAAACTCAACTCACCTCAGCTCCTTCTTGAGCTTTTGACAGTTTCACACAGTCACATGAAGTTCAGCTGGAACGTTTCTAACTTTATTGCATTCACGCACTTTTAAAGAAGTATCCTCAAGTGATGGGGTCGAACGTTACAGAGAGTGTGAGAGAGGAGAAGTGCATCGCTTTGTATTAGTGCTTAGTTTCTTTATGGACACGTGAATATTTCTAATTACATTATTTAATTACTGTTATTAACATGGGGCCTAAAATAGACATGATGTGCTATAAACTGTTAATCTGCACATTTTCCAAAACAAATCAAAAGAATAAAAGTACTAAATCATCGCTTGACTTCAGTTTGAGTATATTTGCAACGTGAGTAAATTCATATAGTAATTTGCTTTTCTTTGTATTTTAAAATAACATAAGGAAACAGGAGGCGTCTAAATTGGAAGTTGCAGGAAAATAAATAAATAAAAAAGTCACAGCCCCACAACAGCTGGTTCCTTTAAGTACAAGGCAAGTTTATTTAAATGTGTATTTATTTCAACAAGGTAATTCAAAGTGCTCTACAGAAAATATAAAAGGCATCATGACCAATTGTAAATGTCAAAAAAAGAGGCATTTATAAAGAAGTGCAGAGTCACAGTGCAGCGTATGATAAGTGATTATGTGATTTAACACAAGTCTGTGACAGGAAAGTCCAGCAGTGATTCAAAAGAACTGAGAGTCACAGCGAACCTGCAGTTCTCAGGTGGAGAATTCAAACTGGTTTGACTCTGGGGACAGAAAGACCTGATCCAGACCACCTGAGGAGTCTGAGGGTTCATTCAGCAGCATTTTAGATCAGCTGCAGCTTCGTGACCGACCTGTACACACATGATGGGCTGTGAGGTCAGAGCCTGTGAGGAGCAGGGGCCACACTGAGCAGCTCAGGAGTTCTCGTCAGACACAGAGGATCCTGTCAGACGGCCTCAGGTCTGCAGGAGCACGACGCGGTGCTGACCTCTGGTGCTCACTTGGGGCATTGATAAAGTCACATCTCATGATATCGTTGCAGCTGTTTCATTTTCCCATTTCATGCACCACTGAATGTTTGTTGTTGGTTTTTGTTTTTCACCTCCTGGAAGCCGGGAGACGCTTGAAATGAATATTTGTGCTCAAATAAACAAATAGCACAAGTAGAAGTACTTGTTTTTATAGTATTTGTATATGTTGCTGATGTGAGAGGCAGCTGCTACACACACAGTTCCTCTGCTGCTGCTCGTGACCTCATAACCTCTTAGTTCTTAAACATTACTAACTTTAATGAGTCCTTCTTTTATTGTTCTCCTTTTAGAAGCATGGTGTCGTTCTGTGTCTGTGAGTGAATAACAAACAAATGCAGTTGGACTTTTTGCATGTATTCAAATCTACGCCGAGCCGAGCAGCTTTTCCTCAACTGCTGAACGAGCCCATGTGAACTCTGACCTCAGTGTCGGCGCCCCCTGGTGGGAAACTGTGTCGCAGCTGCTTCAAGCTCTGACGTGTGTTTAGTTTTCACTCGTCTTCGTGGTTTATCAGCAGAGTTCTTCTTCTTGGATGAGACGTTGCTGTTAATCTGTTCACACGTGTGGACTTTTGACCATAGACTATTTATAAATGTATTTATTAATATAACTTTGACCACTTACAGCTTAAATATTCTTAATTATAAAACTTTACAACATTATTTACAACTTATTCATGTTTAAATATTAGCAGTTTATTTTATATTCTATGTTTATATTATCCATATCATTATTATATTTTTAAATGGATCCATATTTATTTTTTTAATGGGAAATTCGGGTCACAAAAATAACACACGTGCACAAATTATCCTCAGTAAATGTTGTGTCAGCCTAAACGTTCCTAATTATAGGACTTTACAACTTACCACCTATGAACGTAAATAAGTTCATATTACATATCTGTTTTATTTCTAATTTATTTTTCTTTACTGTGAAAAACCCCAAAGTATGTCTCAGTTTGGGAGATAAGACCCTCAGAGGAGGTTTTCCGTCTCTTCAGTCCAGAACCACCGGAGACCAGAGATGTTCTCCGGTTCTGGATCCGCTCCACACTGAGCTGAACTAGATGTTGGGTCACACCTGATGCAGCGGCACCTTCAGCCGGGTCACATCCACCAGTCGGTGCCACACTGGAGGAGGAGGGCGTGTGCCTTCAGCCGTGACTGGTTTCTATATTTAGTGATGCAGTGACTTTTCTCTGCTTGGCCCCGGTTTGGCTCTGGCTTCTCCGGTGACAGTGGCCCGGGGTCGTTCTGCAGCTCTGCCTGCAGACTCCAGATCTGTCAAACTGCTTCAGGTTTCACCTCCTCCAACCGGCTCACAGCAAGACCCTCTCTTCTTCTTCTGAGCAGAAACCACTGTTGTCTGGAGCTGCACCTCCACCACTCTGCTGCATGTGAGTACAATCCACTTCTGTTCCACTCCACAAAGTTTAGAATCACTCAAAGCGTCTGCAGGTGTGAAAATGCTTTTTGTCTGTCGTGGATCCACATCATCCGTAGTGTTTCCTCCGCCTCACTGTTCTCAGACCTGTGTTATCTGCGTTATTACAAAGTCCTCTGCTCCTCCTGAAGGACTCATGATGAGGCTCAACACACACACACACACACACAGACACACACACACGTACACACGTGTTCCCCCTGCTGCTATTTTTGGGCCCTGACAGCCTCACAACACCCACACAATCTGACATTCCTGCTGTAACACAGCTGAGCACTTTGTAGCTCTGTGTTACTGCAGCTATCAAAGAAATGCTCCAGTTACATAAAACTAGTGGATACAAGTTGTTGATGTCATGCATATCTGTATGATGACAAACATTTAAGAAATAAAAGGTGTAATTGTATGGCTTCATACCATGTTCTTGTTAAGTTAAGATAAGATAAATTAAGGCAATAAAATCGAAAATAAAAAGTTGAATGAAATAAAACTACAGAGAATATGTACATAACAAACACCTTTGACTACAGAGAGGAATATTTGAGAATACTTCAGTAAAGTACAGTGGCACAGTGATTGTACGAGGATCTATGATGTGTTTGTACATTATGTAAAAGTAAGTAGTTTAAATAGGTGAATAAATATATATTATAGAGAGAGAGAGAGAAATAATAATATTGTATTAAGATAAGATAAGAACAAGAAGTAGACGTGTGAGGAAATGTAGTAAGAAATGAAACTAAGAATACTGTGTTTGAATACTATTAATTATCGTACTGTTATTCTAGTAATTAGTACTTTTGTGTATTTTATCCCACAACATGTTCCATCTGTAGGACTCACAGCTCCACAACACTTTGTCTACTACTTACTGCTTTTACTTTAACTACAGCCGAGGCTACAAGGAGCACTAAGTTATTTCTGCTCCTTCTATAGCTGGTACTTGTACTGCTGCTCCGGCAGTATAGTATATATAGTATATGTCAGTACTAGTACACTACAGTCACCTCCACTGGCTGTGAGGCTGCATGTGGCAAACCCATGGTCTGGTCCCAGGGGGCGTGTTCTCCTCTGCCGGGTCAGGGCAGCAGATACAGACGGAGAATGTTCAAACTGTTTTGGTGCACGGATGCACATGCAGGGTCATGTGGCCTGATTTGATTGGTGGCTTAATGTGGTCAAAGGTTCGATTCCTGACCATTCAGGAAAAACTGGAAAGGTGCTGAGACTAACGCCCGCGTGGCAGTGACCTTGTTTACATTGTCTGCTGAGATTTGATGCATCACTCCAAAGAAATACCTGAAAAACCCTTGTTGCTTTAAAATGATCTATTTTCAGCTGTTCTTCGAGGGTCAGTGGTGAGAACTGACCGGAGATGTCCGTGCATCATGTTGTGAAAAGCTCCACAGTGAAAGTGTGCAGGGTTTTTTGTCCCAGTTCTGTGTTTGTGTGGTGTTTTCAGTCTCCACCTTGTTTTATTAGCGTATCAGGGTGTGTCTGTGAACGCTCCCTGGGACAGGTGCAGCAACAACCGAGTGATTTACTGCCCAGACGCCCACAAAGAGCACAAAGAGCCGCCTGGAATCATTCACAGGGCTAATGAGAAAGTGTGGCTGCTGCAGAGAGAGTCACGGCATCGACGCCAGGGAGGAGGACGCTTGTTGTTGTTGCTGCTGTCGGACGTGACGCTGCAGGGAATGTGGTCGATGTGGTTTTCACCGGTGTTTCTTTAGAGGGTTTGTCCCACGACTTCAAATCAGATCCAGCTTGTGTTTGTCACATTCCAATACACCGAGGTCATGTTTTCACCTTTGTTTGTGTGTAGCTGACTCACACCTCCATGCGTCCTTTACATTGGCCCGGTTGTTAGGCAATAAATCCACAAGGGGGCAGCGCAGAGTTGAGAGTTTCTAACAACAATAAACATGGCATCCTTCGGGGGACGCGGTCTACGCTGTGGACGTTGGCTGTATCCGTCGCAGACTGTGTTGACCGAACCGAAACAAGTCGGTCGGGTCTTCAGCTTGCTCCGCCCCCTTACAGCCGTCACCTAGCAACAGAGCTACGGACGACAAAGCTCTCTGGTTGATTAAAGTCGAAGTTGTAGTTTGTAGTTCGCTGTTTGGTTGAGAACTTTTACATTTGAAAATATATTCTTCAGACGTTGACAAACTCGAGGGTGGACGGACGCTGTCGGAACAATGAAGTCTGAGAAGAGTATTATTCTTTTTATTTAGTTTATGACTCAATTGTCATAATTGTTTCGCTACAGACGCATTTGTTGGCCACGGTAGGAGGAGCCTCCCAATCCGGCCAATCGCGTCTTCAAATGCAGCCGAAGACTTTCTTCAAAGACTTCCACTGAAATGTCCTCCTTGTGACCTTTAGTTGTCTTGATGAAATGAAGGACGGAAGAGAACAGACAGAAGAATGCGTCTGTTTACATTCAGGCTTTTAACCTTGAACATAAATGAGATTTGCTATTTCCTGTATTAATCTGGTTGTTTGGTCTTTTCATGATATCTGCTCCTGCTCAGACACTAAATATTCAACATATAGTTAATGTGTTTGAGGACATAAGGAAATACCTTTGAGTCATGATTGAGAGAATCTTCTCACCTTGCTTCTCTGACTCGGGTTCCGCTCATGTGCAAACATGATTGAAAGCACCCCCTTCCTCTCCACAGGTTAGTGCTGTAGATGATAATCAATCAATACCCACAGAAATACATGTAGAAGCATCTGAAGCTGGTGTTGTCGCCTCCTGATGCCCCCTCCCTGTGCTTTTTCCACAACACTGCCCTCTGCCTCGTTTCTACAATTAGAGCTGACCGGAGAGACTCGTGACTTTCACTCGGGGAAACTGTCACAAGCTTCCTGCGTCTGTCTCCTCTTCCTTCTGTGTCCTCTTCCTTCTGCTCCTCTTCCTTCTGTCTCCTCTTCCTTCTGTCTCCTCTGTCTTCTGTCTCCTCTTCCTTCTGTCTCCTCTTCCTTCTGTCTCCTCTTCCTTCTGTCTCCTCTGTCTTCTGTCTCCTCTTCCTTCTGTCTCCTCTGTCTTCTGTCTCCTCTGCCTTCTGTCTCCTCTTCCTTCTGTGTCCTCTTCCTTCTGTCTCCTCTTCCTTCTGTCTCCTCTTCCTTCTGTCTCCTCTTCCTTCTGTCTCCTCTTCCTTCTGTCTCCTCTTCCTTCTGTCTCCTCTTCCTTCTGTCTCCTCTTCCTTCTGTCTCTTCTGTCTTCTGTCTCCTCTTCCTTCTGTCTCTTCTGTCTTCTGTCTCCTCTTCCTTCTGTCTCCTCTTCCTTCTGTCTCCTCTGTCTTCTGTCTCCTCTTCCTTCTGTCTCTTCTTCCTTCTGTCTCTTCTGTCTTCTGTCTCCTCTTCCTTCTGTCTCTTCTTTCTTCTGTCTCCTCTTCCTTCTGTGTCCTCTTCCTTCTGTCTCCTCTGTCTTCTGTCTCCTCTTCCTTCTGTGTCCTCTTCCTTCTGTCTCCTCTGTCTTCTGTCTCCTCTTCCTTCTGTCTCCTCTTCCTTCTGTCTCCTCTTCCTTCTGTCTCCTCTTCCTTCTGTCTCCTCTTCCTTCTGTCTCCTCTTCCTTCTGTCTCTTCTGTCTTCTGTCTCCTCTTCCTTCTGTCTCTTCTGTCTTCTGTCTCCTCTTCCTTCTGTCTCCTCTTCCTTCTGTCTCTCTGTCTTCTGTCTCCTCTTCCTTCTGTCTCCTCTTCCTTCTGTCTCCTCTTCCTTCTGTCTCCTCTTCCTTCTGTCTCCTCTTCCTTCTGTCTCCTCTGTCTTCTGTCTCCTCTTCCTTCTGTCTCCTCTTCCTTCTGTCTCTTCTGTCTTCTGTCTCCTCTTCCTTCTGTCTCTTCTGTCTTCTGTCTCCTCTTCCTTCTGTCTCCTCTTCCTTCTGTCTCCTCTGTCTTCTGTCTCCTCTTCCTTCTGTCTCCTCTTCCTTCTGTCTCTTCTGTCTTCGTCTCCTCTTCCTTCTGTCTCTTCTGTCTTCTGTCTCCTCTTCCTTCTGTGTCCTCTTCCTTCTGTCTCCTCTGTCTTCTGTCTCCTCTTCCTTCTTTCCTCTCTTCTGTCTCTCTTCTTCTGTCTCCTCTTCCTTCTGTCTCTCTTCCTTCTGTCTCCTCTTCCTTCTGTCTCTCTGTCTTCTGTCTCCCTTCTGTCTCTCTTCCTTCTGTCTCTCTTCTTCTGTCTCCTCTTCCTTCTGTCTCTTCTGTCTTCTGTCTCCTCTTCCTTCTGTGTCCTCTTCCTTCTGTCTCCTCTGTCTTCTGTCTCCTCTTCCTTCTGTCTCCTCTTCCTTCTGTCTCTTCTGTCTTCTGTCTCCTCTTCCTTCTGTCTCTTCTCTCTCTTCTGTCTTCTCTGTCTTCTGTCCTTCCTTCTGTCTCCTCTCTCTTCTCCTCTTCCTTCTGTCTCCTCTTCCTTCTGTCTCCTCGGCCTCAGTTTTCATATCGTTAGTCGTGATTTTCTTTCTCTCCTTCGTTTTCGGACTCTTTTCTCCTTGAAGTTCATCCCCTCCTCGTCTCTTCTGCTGTATTTCTTCTTCCTCTTCTCTTCATCTGTGGCGCCTGACTCGTCCTCCTCACTCTTTCCTTTTCCTTTTCACTTTGGTTTTAACAAAGCTTCAACATCTGTGGGTCTAAACCTGATGGCAACAAATGAAATTCACTAAAAACAACGTGTCATGCATCACTGAGAGTTTCTTTTACTTTTCCTTCCCGACATTCAATCAACCATGACGTCACCCATTGGCCTCTGCTCTGCTCCCATTGGACGGTACTATGATACAGTCACTCTGTATATTTGTAACCTGTTAACTTATTAGACACATTAACAACCTTGGGGAGTTTGTTTTTATTAGTTGGAGACGAGGAAATTTTTATTTTATTCTTTATTTTTTCTCTTCCTCTTCCTCATTGGACCTGGCTCTTCTTCCTGGTTGTTCTTCCACTGACTCTCCCTCCCTCCCCCCTCTCCCCTCGCTCTAATTCAGCAGCTGACATGAAGCCTTGGGATATTTTGAATGCCATGCTATAGTGGTTCAACCCCCCCCCCCCACACACACACACACACTGTCATGCTTTTTAGTGTAGTGTTATTTTAGTGCGTATCCATGTGCCCACATTAACACTGGAGGGCAGTGGTTCAGTTGGTCGCTCGTGTTTTTAGAAATTGCTGCAGGACGATTGTGTTGAACATCAGTAACCTTCAAGAATCTAAACTGAATGTAAATGTGTCTAAATGTGTTTCAGTGTGTTTCAAAGCCTCATGCATCAAACTATTTGATTTAATGTCATTATTAGTATTAGTCTTATTAAGTAGTTTGCTGGTAATGTGATTCATTTAAATTCACATATCTTGTCTCACAGTTATGTTATATTTTCTGATATCTCATTTCCTGTCAAGTTAAAGTTTAGTTGCTCATAAAAAGGCTTTAAAGACTTTGTATGAGCTTTTAAAGGAGACAACCTCATATCCAGGTCGATCATTTGAATTAGTGTTATTACTGTGAAATGTTTTCATGCTAATGTTCAGAAAACATCACTTTCCTCAGACTGTCCATCGCTGCAGCTCCTCCTTTCAGCCTCTGTCTCAAACACTTGGTTTTACCTCCTGTCTCTTTAATTCAGAGGCAGAGAGAAAGATCAACACTAAGAAGTTAAGAAAACATTTGCAAATAGAAAATAACTTCATTAATGTAACGACACATGCAAATGCAGACACACGCTGCAAATACTGAAAACGACACCGGAAAAGTTTCCAGGGAACCGAAAAAAAGTGATGAACCTGCTGTAGTTCGATGTAGTTCGTGTTTACTGGTTTGTGTGAAACAGTCCGTGCTGTGCTGGGTTCAGAGCAAAATACTTCAAGAAACTATGAATCCTACACCTCATTACTTCAATCTAAATATTTTATAAAGACCCATTGAAGGGAACACGTGATCAACCTGAGCTATGTTTACATATCATCTGTAAACACACCTGACGTTCCTGTGTCACATATTCAGGAAACTCAGACACCAGCGTTTCCCCTGTCCAACATTTCGTGCTCAGCTGGAACCTTTGTTTGTTGTGAGAACCAGTCGTGCAGGTCGCACCGGGGCCGTTATCTTGTATCTGACAGAGTTTAGTTATTTAAGCCTTTTATACTTGAACTTGGAACTTCATTCCTTCCCTTGTTAAATGCTGCTGCAGGCGTCAGGAGGCCGATGAAACATGAATCTGTCTGATTCCATCTGAGTGAGACGCATTAAAACAAACTGTTTGACCTGATGTGACATTTCCTCTGACCTGCTGCAGAGCTCTTGTTTTATTTTAGCCTCCCTCAGACTTCAGACTCACCTGTTGTCCTGAGCCGTCCAGTTTGTGATCGACAGACAAAGACGAGCTGGTCAAATCAAAGGCACCTTCATTTTTATTTCTCCCCGTGTGATTTGTTTTGACAGGCGTTTAAATGTCACACATTTTTTTCTCAGTGCACTTACTCGTGCCCCGGGGGGGGGGCGACACTGAACAAGATGAAACACAGCCACTCTTCATCCAGAAACTACAAAGTGCTTCAACAGTAAAGCTGTTAAAAACATGTACGATAAAAAGCAATAATAATAAAGTAGAATTAAATATAAAGAAGAGGTTGAACAGGATAAAACTCACTACGTTGAATGCAAAGCAAATACAATGATTCAAGTTTTAAAGTAAATATCTAAGAAGCATGTAACGTGTCTTGATAAGCAGCTCGAAGCCTTTAATTGTTGTTGTTGTGTATTTATTCACCAGTTCTTCACCCCCAGCTCCACCGCGTCACATTAACACTGATGCTTTCTCTCCGACAGACTGGTGCCATGCTGCCGGGAGGCTGCGGGTGAGGAAACATGTCGTCAGACTTCCACTCTGGAGATGGCCTGGTGGAGAGGGGGTCCATCCCCCTGGACATCGACAACGTCCACATGCTCCTGCAGGGTCAGTCTGAACTTTCTTGAAACTTGGTGGAAGGTTATGGGACAAGAAAGAACCAAGGAAATGTTTTGAGCAGATCCAGGAAATGTTCTGCTCTTTCTTTAACATGAATAAAAAGATTGGGGCATATTTAGAGAACTGATATTTATGAGTCTCTGCACTTTGATGCAGATTGATTGAATTCCAGAGAATCGTCAGGTGAGGTTAGTCTAAACTAGCAGTTTTTATTGATGCCTTTACTCTAGATGTGTAATTTTCAGGTATTCTTTGTGCATTGAATACTCCAGTTTCTGATATTACTGCTGTCACTGTGTATTATAGTTTGATGATATACTTCAGTGAGCCTTCAAACCATGTGAAGGCTTCTTGTTTCCGCTCCACCTGAAGGCTGAGGTCATGTTCTGTAAGAGGAAATCCCCCCCGCATCTTTGTGTCAGTGTATTATCACCGTTACCGTGGTAACGTCATAACTATTAAGCCTCAGAGTCTCACTCAGGGAGAAGTTCGACGACCTCGTCTCACTCCGCTGACGGCTCCTTCCTCGTTTCTTCTTCAAGTTCCTGCTCGTTTTAATCCGTTAACACTGAAGCGCGTCTCGCTCCGACTCATGAGTCATAAAGTAAAAGATCCGTCCTCAGGGTGAGAGAAACAGAGGGGGATAACGAGGGCGGCTCGCTCAGCCACTCACTGTCTCCCAGAGGACGTCTGAGCTTTGTGTTGATCGTCTGATTGTGTCCTCTCTGCCTGTACCACGGAAATAATCAGTTCTCAATATTTCACACTGGTTTTACACCAACGTCCCTCAGTGCGTCACCGTATCTGGAAGATCATGAGTTTCAGTTCAGGGTTTCTGAAATGTTTTTACAAAAATTATTTATCTATTCTATTGAGTCAAAGATAAAAATGATTTCTGGTCATAAAATTTTAAAATGTTTTTTTTCCCTTTTCTGTTCTGTAGCTTTGTAACGTGAGAACCTTTGAGTCAGAGATTTAAAGACATTTTATAGACTAACAATTATTTAAATGAATAATGATAATAACATTGATAATGTAAATAATGTTAAGTTGTCATGACGAGGTTTCTATTCCTGTGTGATCCTGAAGAAAAAGCTCCAAATATGGTCTTCAAACACAAGTTGTTTCTAGATGGTGTTTTTTCTTCTTCCTTGTTGCAGACACAGTGTCGACAGTTTGATGTTTGCAGGAAGGTTCTAATTATATTACAGATTATATTGTTTATTATCTGATGACTGAGGTCATGTCACAGTTGGAGTCTGACACCAGCAGCGTGGATCAGATTCTCTGAACCTCCATCTTCTCATGGTCATAGTTGTATCATGAGCAGTTGGCAGCATCTCTTACTACATCATCTCACAGATATGATCTGAGCTGTTTCCTCTCATCTACCTCACTTCTATTAAAGTTCTCTCTCCTTTTTAGAACACAGCACCTTTTATGATGACTTTTTCCAATTATGTCATTTCCCTCTGGTTCACTTTCCAGAGTGGGTGATGTAAGACTAACGCCCCCGTGACGAGCCAGTGAGTGAGAGAGGAGGACTGGGGAGGGTTTTTTTAAACAAGTGGTAATGATGAAAGAATGTGACTCAAAATAACTCATATTATATATAGACGTCGGTTTATTCCGTGTTTTTATCAGCAGGATTAGAAAAGACACTTACCGAACCATTTCCTGTAAATAAAGATGGATGACTTGACGCCCCCTGGTGGCTGGCTGCAGTATAAAGGTCATAAACCCTGCCCTCTCCATGTTGGTAGATGGGACATGGACCAAACTGAATGTTAAACTCATTTTCCCTTGATTGTTGTAATTTGATGCTATGAAAATGGGGTGAAAAGTCCCGATTGACAGCTGAGACTCGCTCGTAATTGGTCGAGCGCATGTGTCAGCGGGACCTGGACACGACAGCTCCGTCGTCCAATCCCTGCTGTGCAGACTCAAGATGGCAGCGCTCGTACACAAGATACTTTGTGAGGAAACGTCCGACTTATATTCCGTCTACGGCTTAAACACCTTCGACGCAATGTTGAAACATCTGGAAGACAAACAATGAGTTCTCTATCAGGATAATTGTTGACACGGCGTCGCCACACACCTCAGCATCACGTCTTGGCGTCTCAGCATCTCTCTCAGTTTTCCTAGTGTTGTTTCCAGTTTCTCTCACAGGGAGGAGTAAATTACATAAGAAATCCAAATTTTAAAGCTGTTGACATTAGAAATTGAGACACATTTTCCAGCATGAAGAACCCGGGCGGCTGCAGCAGCACCAGCTCGGTGCAGGTCTTGTTTCGGCAGGCCTGCAGCCCGGTGTGAGTCACACTGTGGAGAGGCGGAGCCCAGCAGCTGAGCGTACCAGCTTCCCTGCAGCCTGCGAGTCTGGAGTGTTTGCTGCTTAGACACGAAAAACTTATTGTCATATCAGTTTAATTTTTCTGAACACCTCTTATTTCAGTCATGGATCTGCAGCCAGGTCTGTGAAGTGTTTAGCTGTGTGGTTTAAGTTGATGTGCAGCAGAGCTGGTATCAGTCATCATGAGTGATCCCATCACGGGTGAGTTTACTTTATTTATCTCTGTGGTCGTGACATGTACAAGTACTGTGTAGAATGTAGTGTATAATTATGTAATCATCAGCGTATTGGATATTCCAGGTGCACCGCTGCGGTATAACAGATTTACAGTGATATAGGTTATATACACCAAGAAGTGAAAGTCCCCACATCTGTTGTCAAGTGTATGAATCTAGAATCTCATCATAACCTTTAATAATGTAATGATTAAGTTCTGCTGAATCATGATTTTCCAGCTTGTCAGTGTTTTATCAGTAAATCAAAACTCAAACACAAGCTTTTCTCTCCTGTGAATGAAAGTTTGTTTTTAGGGCCAGTGCAGGTTCGGGCCTGATAGGAGCAAAGTGTTTCCCTGCGTGAAAGTTCAGGAATGAGGCGACAGGAGGAGGATTGATGTCATAACGTGTCTGTCCGACTGTAGCATGTTTGTGTAAAGCCGCCTGTGTGGCTCATAGTGACACGAGAAGTTAATAGAAAACACAAAAGTAAATGTTTAACTTTATCCAGAAACTGTAACTGAAATGAATGAATGGGAAAACATAGAATCACTGTGGACATAACAACCAGGCCCCAGTCAGGTGGGAATCTCACATTATTGCTGTAAATGCTAAAATTGCCTCTTTACAAACCTTTTGTGTTTAGGTTTTGTGTTTTTATCTTATATTTGTATTTGTATTCATTTTGCTCGTACAGTGCGACATTTCATAGTATTTGTGTTGTTACTGTAAAATGTGCACATGCTGTAATCTTCAGTAAACACACCACCTTCCTCAGACTGTCCATCGCTGCAGCTCCTCTTTTCAGCCTCTGTCTCAAACACTTGGTTTTAGCTCCTGTCTCTTTAAGGCTAAGTCTGGTCCGATTGGCCAGCTGGCTCACTCTGTTGTGATTGGTCGACAGCTTCTAGTATGTGTAGGAAATGTCTGCTCTCGTTTTATCTGGCTCTGTAAGGGGGCGTGTCCGACGGGCCGCTAGGTGGGCATTATGCAAATGTTGGACATCATGACGTCATGTGTCATCACGATGTTGAATAAGTTTGGTCCAGAAACTGTGCAGTTAACATGTGGTCACCTAATTCCAGACTATGACCATGAATGAGAGTTTGACATCTAGAACCTGATGTTTCAGAAGATCTTTAGGAAAATGATTTAATAGTTGTTGGAAAGAAATTCAATGTCAACGATCTGGACGAACACTGAAGTGGAAGCTCTGGGACTTTACTGCTCTGGGACTTTGACGCTCTGGGACTTTGACGCTCTGTGGTTACCTCGACCAAATTTAAAATAATTCTTCTGGCAAACCCTCAAGTGTGTCACAGCTCAGGTTTCTTCAGCTTAAAGGACTTTTATAAACTTTAGGTTTCTCGTCATTTCTTCCTGGTTCAGTGATCAGCAGTGTTTCTGTTCACGTGTTGAAACAGCTCAGGGATTAATTATATTAAGATGTCGTTGCAGGAGCTTGATTAAGATTAGACTGTAACTGAACTGAGGCCTGCTGTTAAACACATTACAGCAGAAAATAGTCGGTCGGTCTGTTAACGCAGGAGTCAGAGCTCAGCACGGACCAGGAAGGACCAGTAGCTTCCAGCTGCTGTAGTTAATCAGTAAAGAGGGAAATGAGCAAGATGAGCGCTCGGTAATTCAATTCATCATTGTTGTCGGATAAAAACTCAGAAATCATTAGTTTTCTAACTGTACAAGGTTGAACAACGATTTCAGACTAAAACTAAATTAACTTGAAATAAGTGCTAGAGACTGAATCTGACAGCCGTGATACGAGATTGATCTTTAAAAATCTCTAAGATGCTCAGTGGGCGGTTGAGTTGACTTTGTGAGGACGATGGACGACGAGGACTGGATCATATGTGAGACTCTTCACACGGTCACTGACCTGAACGACTTCCTTGAGCTCTTCAGTGGTGAGTCCGGTCTGCAGCCTCAGTCTGTAAAGCTGAAAGCTGTCGTGTCTGTAGTGATTAGTGAGGTTGTGTTTTCACGTTTGTCTGTTTGTTAGCTAGGTTACACACAAACTAATGGACAGATCACCACAGAACTATCGATTATTTTCTTGACTAATCGATTAGTTGTTTGATCGTAGATAACACGTTGATCCGTGTTTCCTGGACTCCATGTTGGCCTCATTGCATATTTAGTTTTGTCCACAAACCAAATATATTCACTTCACTGCCCAAACTGTGCCTTTTGATTGTTTACTATGTTGTTTACTTAATAAGTCCCATACGTATATGTTCTGTCTACTTATATGTCTGGATGCATGTTGACGAGAACTCTCTCTTTCATATATATTTGTACTTTCTGCATCTATTTCATCAGAAAAACAAGTATTTTTATTGTAAAGTGAATCTAAGTAGTTCTAAGTGGTTTCGATTTCATGCTCACTGCTCTGTTTATGCTGAACTGCTCTATTTTCTTTGGCTTTCATTATTGAACCGGAGGCTTGTTCAGGCGTCTCTGTTTGTGATCATTCTACCTGGAGGTGATTTGCTGAACCTTGGTGCAACAACCTGCCTTTAAAGGGCAAAGTTATCTGACTTGTTAACGCTTCACATATTTCACAACAGGTGAAAACTCTTCTGCTGAGGCTCCGACACAAACTGTGGTCGGATCAGTGGGATTTCTGACTCGTGGAAACTCGGCCTGGAAGCTGAATTTGATGGTTGTCTTGTCACGTCGCCCTCTAGAGGAGAGTTTCACCTCCAGAGGGATCGAAATGGTTTTAGAAATCTAGGGAATTGTAGAAATTCTGCAGTTGCATTCAGTGTATGAATATTTCACATAGAGCATCATGACGGTATCGTCCACAGTTTCAATGTGTAAATCAAAGTTAAACCTGACATCCTGTGTCTCCTCTTCTTCTTCTGCAGTGGAACAAGAACAGATTCAGAAGAGGACCTTCACGAACTGGGTCAACGCTCAGCTGGCAAAGGTGAGTCCTGTCCCTGACCTCTGACCTCTGACCTCTGACCCCTCTGATTAGACAAATCCCTTCATGTGGCATAACCCTAACCCTAACTAATCTAATATATCACAAGTCTAATCCGGATGAAAAACAAAGACAGAAATGTACAACGCATCACAAACGAAACTTAAATATCCTGGATACGCCATCTTGCACTTTGACATTATTTATGTCCCGCCCTTCCACACTCAGGTCAGTCCAAGCTGTCAATCAAGATGTTCCAGCCCCGTTTTTATATCATCAAATAACTAATTAAAACCAAATTTATCAGCAACATGAACACAACAAACATCAGTGTGATAAGAACGACCTGAAGTGACAGAAGCGTGGAATCTGCCTACTTAAATGGCCCGTGTCCCAGCTGTGAACATGGAGGAGACGTGGGTTTAATGACTGCAGCCAGCCACCAGGGGGCGACCAAGATGATTTGACTCCATGTTCGTTCGCTGTTATGTCATCTTTCTGTACACAGGCAACCTTTGGGGCTTTAACTTCAACAATCTTTAATATTTATTCTTTTTAGCGTAAAGAACTTTTATATCTACGCTTCATTCAGCTTCACATCCCAGAACACAGTTAGTTTCATATTCTCTCCATCTCGACTGAAATGACCCAGTTTCCCTGAGCTGAGCTGCAGCTTCATAACAAACACAGGTGAGCAGCAACATGTGAGGACGTGATGCTTCAGCAGCTTCGCTCACAAACGCACCCACATTCCCTCCATGTGTCAAAGTAATTACTTCTCACCTCATGTAACCCCCCCGACTGTGGCCCAGTAACCCAGTGATTCAAAACATGTTTTTATTACCTTTGTTTTCTAATATTTGTGGTATTGATGATAAAGATAAGAAGATATGCAGTTAACGAGACAGTAGTTTGTATTTAAAGGATTTAAATAATACTCAAAGGGTATAATACAAACATGCAAAATCAAGGAATGACCATAAATATTTGTCCTATACTAATATTAATTGCCATTTTTCTGACAGAAAGTCTTTGTTTTGGTTTATTCAAAGGTTAAAGAAAAACTTGTAAAATACAAAAAATACATATACATAAAATATACACAAACAATAAGGCACAAACCTTTAGGAAAAAATACAATGTGACCCAACCAGTGTCGTGTCCTGGATCCTGCATCAGTGCAACAGGTTGTTGAGGTTAATTAGAAGTGAACATCAGGCCTTTACAGCTGCTTCCTTCATTTCAAATAAAAATGTAAAGTACTTCAAGGAATGATAATTCAGCTCAGTTACTTCAACAGTGTAAATAGT
Source organism: Hippoglossus stenolepis (assembly GCF_022539355.2). Classification (NCBI taxonomy): domain Eukaryota; kingdom Metazoa; phylum Chordata; class Actinopteri; order Pleuronectiformes; family Pleuronectidae; genus Hippoglossus; species Hippoglossus stenolepis. The sequence continues at coordinate 1,868,869 of NC_061492.1, forward strand.
TCATTCGGATGATAAATCAAACAGAAGAACATAAAGGCATCAGAGCCTGGACGCCGTTCACCGTGTTGAGACGTGACTTGTTATAAATTCATTTCACGATCAGCTGACAGAGTTGAATTCTTCTGAAAAACAACAGTAATCGTATCAGAGCTGTGATTCTCTATAAAACCTTTAGTCACCATTAGTGGACTCGAGTTTAAAATAGAAACCATGTGGACAGGATTTTGGCAAAAGCAGCGTCCGTTACCCAACGTGAGTCAGCTGCAGAGCGTCGGCGCTGGAGGTCAGGGCCCCGGAGGGGGCGGAGCTGGGGACATAAATATAGCAGAGCAGAGCGGAGCAAGGTTCACAGACAGACAGACAGCAACAGACGGACACTGCCCCCCCCCCTCCCACGTCTCCCCACGTCTCCCCACGTCTCCCCCACGTCTCCCACACCTCCCCCGTCTCCCCCCTCCCACAGACGTCCAGCTCTGGGCTCAGTGTTGGACTCGCTCAATAAACTGAATGAGGAGAAAACGGTTCATCTTTTTGTAAACGCAGTGTTTTGATAACTTATTACTATTATCAATTGGACGTTTAAGACGTGTGTGCAATAATGTCCCTGAAATGAAGAGTTTAATGTGATTCTGAGCCTAATGAGCTTTGTGAGGTAGTTTCTGCAACAGCTTCCTGATTAAAACAGGGATGATAACACTTAGTTGAAGTCATTTATGAATAATATCTTGTTTGAATACGTGAGTCATTCATCGTAGCTTCCTGAAGCCGGAAAATCTGTTTTCCCACGGTGGCAAAACAGATTTTACGACCTTTCAGACGAATGTTGTAAAACGACTATTATCATGATTTTCTGGAGATTTTTCTCATCTCCAAAATGTCAGATTCCCAGAGACCAACAAGTCGCCTTGTTTTCGGGTTTTTGAGTTTGGGTTTCCAAGTTTGACGTGTGTGTGTGTGTGTGTGTGTGTGTGTGTGTGTGTGTGTGTGTGTGTGTGTGTGTGTGTGTGTGTGTGTGTGTGTGTGACAGCGGAGGCCACCATGTATGATCCTGGACCTGTTCAGCGACTTCCGCGACGGCTCCAAACTGCTGGACCTGCTGGAGGTGATGAGCGGTCAGCGCATCGTGAGTCCAGCCTCCGCTCTACCTTCGTCTTCATCGTGTTTCCCACCAGCGGCAGCAACCTGGACTCACTCTCTGGTTTGTTTCACAGACTCGGGAGAGAGGAAGAGGAATGTTTCAGCACAGGAGCAACATCGAGAAAGCCCTCTCCTTCCTGAAGAAGAAATCGGTACACGACAGACTCTCGTTAAATTACATGTGAGGTGTCCCACAGAGACACTTGTGAGAGTGTGAAAAGTTTCCTGTTTTGTCTCCAGATCAAACTAGTCAACATAAACATTCCTGACATCATCGATGGGAGACCGTCCATCATCCTGGGCCTCATATGGACGATCATTCTGCAGTATCACGTGAGTTTAGTAGTTTTCAGGTTCGTAGATTCAGTTTTTTCTCCTCTCCTGTCAGATTAAAAAGCTCCGACTGTCAATCAAAGAGCTTCTGTCTCAGAAATGTTGAATTTCCATTTCCTTGGTTAATCTTTTAAATCAATATCTCATAACTACATGTTTTGCTGATGTGGGGGGTTCTTAGATCGAGGAGTTGGCCAGCAGCCTTTCCTTCGACTCGCGTCAGGGCTCCATGGAGTCGCTGGCCAGTCTGGACTCGCGCTCCACGCTGTCGAGCCGCTCGGCCAGCAGCAGCCCGGTTCCCCCCCGAGCGTCGCCGCTGCACACCCGCTTCCGGGTCAGTGCCAAGAAGGCCCTGATGCTCTGGGTCCGGGAGCAGTGTCACAGGTGAGAAGTCCAATTTAGCCCCCTTGTGGCTGGCTGCAGTATAGGCCATGCAGCCTGCCTCCTCCGTGTTAGCGGATGGGACATGGACTAAACTCAAAAGGGAAAATACAGGTTAAATACGTTTTTCTGTATTTCAGGTATAGTTCTTATCGCACTGATGCATAGTCAGGCCTCCGTGTTTTCTGTGAGGAGACTGAGCGATGATTGGTTGAGGCCATGTAATGATTGACAGCTGAGCCTGACTCATGATTGGTCGACGGAAATGAATCAGCGAAACCTCGATACTGCAGCTCTACTCCAAATGACCTCATCGGTGCAAGATGGCATCTATTTATACAGTCTGTTGTTTAAATGTGTTGTGTCGGGTTGCTATACAACACACAACTGACATAAACTCAGATAAATAATTGTTTGCATTCATATTTTTAGCTTTAATTTATCTCCCAGCATCAAAGGGATCAAGTTACACTAAAGAGTTCTTTGATTGGCCTTTATTATAATGACAGAATGGTTTGTTTCCCTCAGAGCCGGCTGCTCACTCAACGTGAAGGACTTCAAGTCGAGCTGGAGGAGCGGGGTGGTGTTCCTGGCCATCCTCTACGCTCTGCGGCCCGACCTGGTGGATCTGTCCCGGGCCAGGACCAGGAGCAACAGGCAGAACCTGGAGGAGGCGTTCCGCGTCGCAGAGAGGGAGCTGAGGATCCCCAGACTGCTGGAGCCTGATGGTGAGTCACTGGACTCGATTTAGAATCAACCAGTTCAAAAACAACCATGTGACAGAGGAGCTGATAATAGTAGAGTGTCGGGTCACACTTTTCTGAACCAGAACCCCACCGGCTTTTTTTCCGACACATTTTTGTGCAAACACGGTCCGGCCTCTCACTGAATATGTATAAGTACATGTTTGTTGTTGTTGTAACTTTGTGTAAGTACTACACAAAGTACTGTATATCGCGAAGAAAGGCAAACGTCATCCTCACAAGAGATTCTCGCCGTGACCCTTTGTTGCCTCCATGATGTTTAGTGAACGGACAATGATCAAAGTTTTAAAAGTTCTCTGACTGGTCCGTACCACCAGTGCGGGGGTGTTGACCCGGATGTGCAGGTGTGATTAGTGCAACAGGCTGTTAAAGGTGGATTCATACGAATGTAACGCACCAGGTCCACGTTGTAATATTGTGGGAGTATCACTCTTGGCCTGGAATTAATAACGCTGTATGACTTAGTACTTGTTCCCACCCGCACACATTTTTGAACGTGTTCAATAACATATCACACTGAGAATAATTCAAACATTTCACACAGTATCATCAGTACTCAGAGAAATGGATTTACTTTTTATACACGAGTGAAAGAATACTTGTTAAACTCGATGTTAAACTGTGATGAGGTCGATGCTCCATGTTTTTAGGTCGAGTCTTGTCACCTTGAGATTCGTACATATTCGCTCTGGAGGAAACTTTCTGAAGCTGAGACAGAAACCGTGAAATAAACATCCACAATCCCAGAAAATCAAAAATACAGGATCATGGTCATTTTCTCACAAATTGACTCGAGGGAAAACATGTGCACCGAAAAAAAAAGAGGCAAATTCCTCTTATCTCAAAGATGTATTTTTGTCCACAATCAAATTACAGAATGACGCAACTGTGGCACAGTCGAATTCTCATTACTTTACTAATATAAAAAAACATGCCTTATATTTCAATATAGCACGTGTACATCACAACATTATTATTCTATTTAAACTAAATACAAACTGTATGTTTTATAGATATTACACTTTACACATATTTTAGTTTCTTCCATGTGTCCATAACGAGAATATCAGGCCCGTGTAAAAGCTGGTTTACTTTGCTTCATATGGATAATAACCCACAACACGTTCATATCAGCAGTGAAGGAGCATTTAGATTTTAATATTAAATACAGCCCTTTGTTTTTAAAACCATTCTAATGAACATGATGTGAAAATGTTTCTTTGGTGGTTGCACACGTGTCAAAACAGAATTTGTTTAACTTTCTGCAGAGGAATTCATCAAGTTTATGTTGATGCGGAAACATTTGAACTCACATGTATTTGGTTCACTTGTTATGATGCCGTCCTCCCACAATCCGTTTTCATACAGTTGCACCTACTTTTCTTTTTCCAAAACACGACTCCTCTGCCTGCTCTCGGTGGCATTCTTGCATTAATTGATGCGGTGCCATGTGAATCCTTTGTGCTGAGCGCAGCTGAGCCGAGCCCAGCCAGCTCGAGGGCAAGTGAGATGACGGCCTGACAGTCTGCTGACTCCCTCGCAGTGTGTTTGCCTCAGACTCGTATAAAACCCTCGCCTGTTCCACTTCGCCCTGCTTGTTAATTCGTTAGCAGACTTTGATCGTCCCTTTAAAGACGGAGGAGTTACACCTCCATTCCTCAGATTCCAGTTCTGCAGCTTCAGGAGCGTGCTCGTGCGTTAGTCAGCAGCTTTGACAGGCGCATGTTAGTGTGAGGCTGATCATGGAGGAGTGTGATGTGGATGCAGATGTGGACGTTCGAGACCCAGATGAGAAGTCCATCATGACCTACGTGGCCCAGTTCCTGCAGTACTCCAGGGACCTGCCGCTGGCCGAGGAGGAGATGCAGGTCGGTGCCACCGCTTCATTTCCTACACACACATTAAGCAGCTCAGCAGTTTAATCTGAGGCTCACAGAGAGTTTTCATGTCAGTGCAACAGGCGGTGGTAGTGTTTGTGTTTCCAGCTGTTTAACCACCGAGCTGTGGCGTGTCAACAACTAGGAGGTGATTCACTTCTGCTCAGGAAACAAGGACTCGCTGTTTGGAAGGTTTCGATTATTCACATTCCTCAGTCGCATCTAAAACTTCGATTCCACAACTTTCTTTCTCTGTGAAGTTGTTATAAATAATACGTGTTACATGTTATACATACTTTATATTCTAAGCAGATTTCCACTCTGACACTAGAGGCCTGTCGAGTGGTTTCTTGTTCTTTACACAGTCTGACTGATGAATTTTCACTGTTGTCAAAGTCAGTGTTTGAGTGAAAGATGAAATGTTAAACATGTTCATCATCTCACACACACGTGGAGCATGAATCCTTTTCTATCAAAGAGTCGTTTTAAAGATATAAACTAGTTGCAGGGAGGTTTTTTCTCAGTAGAACAGTCAAAT
>NC_061492.1:1878898-2091398 GCF_022539355.2 Hippoglossus stenolepis
TCAAGAGCACCATGGGCCGGGTCCTGTCCGCCTGGGACTCGTACAGCGACTGCCTCAGCTCCCTGCAGGCTTGGCTTGAGCAGAGCTCTGCAGCACTGAGCCCGGGCCACAGACCAGCGGTACCGTGCATATAAAGACCTCGTAGAACATGTGCAGTGATGCTAATCCTTGTTTTCTCTTGATTAAAGTTGTGTTTATTCAACGAGCTGGTTCGACAGCTAGCTCCACCCACTACAACTCAACCAATGAGATTATTTCAGCCTCCAGCGCCGTTCTGCTTTAGGAGACACATTTGGAAATCTAATAAGATAGAGCAAAACACCCTTTTCATACAAACCTCGATATTGAAATTGATGTATTTGTGATTTCCAGGTGTCGTCTGAAACTATGGCCGAGTGGGGCTCCCGACAGGCCCACTTGAACGAGGTGGGCAACCTCCTGATCGAGTCCACAGACCCTCAGACCAGCAGGAGTCTGGCGGAGGAGCTGCGCCGGCTCAACATGCACTGGGCCGAGTTCGTGAAGAAAAACACTTTTGTAAGTTAGCGAACAGGGGAAACCTGGTTAGTGAGAAGCAGTGACTCACTTTGTTTTGCTGTTGAATGAATGAATCACGCACTTGCTTTTCAGGTCAGTTGTCAATTAACTTAATACATTTTTCTCTAAAATGAAAGTGCTGCAGAGGATATATGTGATAAAGCTTGTGCTGTGTTCCACTCTTTATATTACACTGTTTGTCTATTTCCTTCTCTGTGTTGGCCTAGTTTCTTCTGTTTATCTGTTCTAGCGAGCACTGACAGCAGGATCTAGATAACTCGATGTCTCATGGCTCTGGAATTAAAGGTGTAATTGTGCCATTGTTCATTTAAGGGAGTGACCTCAAGTTTGAAAGTGCTGCTCCACCTCTGCTTTTCTTGTGGAGGTTATTTTCAATGTGAGCCCTCATGGCTTTTCATAACAATGAGTTATTAAAACAACTTTCATCAATGGCTCAGTCAGAGAAACTATTTCTTCAGAACAATGTGGTATTATGAGGGAGACAAGTGTCATTAAAATACCAATAACAATGACCAAGGATTAAAAGTTACATTAAAACACCAAATACGCCCGATTGGCTAATATGGTAAAAGCAAGAAATCCCATTTTGTCTGTCACATTATTGAGTTTTTGGGGTTTTCTCTCTGTTAAAATAGGACAACGTGTCTGAGCCCAGCGCCGACGTCCAGACCAGAACCCAGGACCCGCAGGCTCTGATCAGAGAAGCCACTCTGATTCTCAAAGAGCCTCTGGAGGCGATGGCGGGCCCTTTGCGCACCTACAGAAAAAGAATACAGGTAGGAGCCAATCATTGCTCCTTATACACACTGTTGTTTACTGGGAATGACGACAGTATCTCTCTAGAATGAACTGTTTGCTCTCTTCCCTTCAGTTCATCACGAGGAGGCTAAAAGAAGTGGATCTGGAGGCTCTCGCCCCCTCCCTAGAATGTCCAGCAGATCAGATACAGAAGCTGAAGTTTGCTTTACCTGACGTATGAATGATTTCTTTCTAACACCTTCATTCAGGTGTTTTTTGTAGCATACGTCTGTTTAATCTCTTTAACTACATATGTACTGACTAAAAGTCTGTTTGTTGAAATGTCGCCAGGTGATCCAGACCCTGTTGGAGACGGAGCAGGTGTGTGTGGAGCTGCAGCACAGTGTGTCGGGTCTGGACAGTCGTCTGGCGGAGCTCCTGCACTGGGAGACGGAGGCCAGGGAGCTTTACCAGCTGCTGAGGGCCGCACAGCGACAGCAGCGGGGCCAGGACCCAAGAGCCAGGGTAAGAGATCTGAGACATGTCCTGATGCTTCTCTAACTTCTTTATGATATGCACATGTAGGTTCGTTTTAATGAGGCAGCTACCAAGAGGAAATGATACACACTCATGCTCATGTGATTTAAAATAACTGACCCAGACAACTCTTGACTGGAACTTGTAGGTTTGGTAATGAACGAACTTATAACGACCCTTTGAAGTGAAGATAAAATAAAACACAAATAATGTAAATCACTTCCATCTTAAAAGAAACTGAACCTTGTGTTAGAAGAAAATGAAAAAGAAGAGAATAAAATATATATTAAAACAAATTATCTTTTTCAAAATTAGCAACTGTACCTTGCAAAATATTCAAACTGTTAGTAACCTTTTATTCCTCCAGGCCCTGATTTCCCGTGGTCTGCAGCTGGAGGGCCAGGTCGTGACGGAGGAACAGGACCTGCAGGTGGTGGTGATGACCAATCAGAAGAGCTCTCCCATCCGGTACCTCCATGCCTCCGCTATGCAGGACAGAGTGCGGGCAGCTGTTGCTCAGTCTCAGGCCAGTGGACTTTTGCAAGAAAATTTATGTGAAAGAAAATATTAACATAATATTACGACAATGTCAGGTTTTCCAATGTGTGATTTCAATTCCAGGAGGCTGTTGGCATGCTGAGCAGCCTGGGAGCCAGAAGAGACAGAAGCAGGAGCCCCCCAGAAGGAACTCCTCCATCAAAAGTCTTCATCCAGGCGAAAGATAAGCCTCAACATCTGAGACAGTCGGACACCAGACAACCAACTCAGCAGCCGGAGACAAACGTAGTTTCTCGTCAGTCTCATGAAACCTTTATTCCAAAGATAGTGGTGCAGGAATACAAAGAGGTAAAGACGACTTCTCCTCCAATGCCATACACATATGCACAAGCTTTGATGCAGACCAGGACAAAGTCGCCGCCAGAGGGCCGAGCTGAAGCGTGGTCGACGACTGTTTTGCCAAAACAACAGCAGTCTCAGGAACAACGGTTCGTGTCGCAGCAGCAGCAGCAAGATGAAGAGCTTAACAGACAAAAGGAAAAAGAAATTCAACAGCAAGAACTCAAGCAGCAGCAAACACAAAAAGTGGAACAGCAGGAGCAGCGGCCAACACAACAACAGCAGCAGAAGCAGGAACAGATAGAAAAACATCAATATCAAGTTCAGCAGCAGGTGGTAACTTGTGTACAGGTCGAAACACAAGTCAAACAGGTGCTGGAGCCCAACAAACAGCCACATGTACAGAAGCCCCCTATAAGCGCCACTGAGATTAAAAGCAGGAAGACTCAGGCCATGCAGAACCGGCCCTGGCTACAGAAACCAGTCTCAGGGGAGCATAAACCCCCAGACAAGGATTCTGCTCAGGACCAAACTCAAGGTTCACAGCCAAAGTCAGAAAAACAAATGCCATCAGTAGAAATTGTTCCTCAGCAAACAGGAAGTCCCAAGTCTCAACCTGAGGCAAATGCAAAGGCTCCTAATCAGTCGCAGCAACAGCAGAAAGAGAAAGCACCGCAACCTCAGATTCTTTTTCAGCAGCAGCCAGAACAACGTCAAGATCAGCAACAACAGGAAAAGCTAAAACAATCACAACAACCACAGCCTACCTTTAAACAGACACAACCAGATTTCGATGCCAAGGCTAAATCCAAGATTGTAGCTGTGGCTCAACCTCTCCCACAATCTAAGGTACAACCCCAAACTATGGTTCAGTCTACATCTCAGACAATAGTCCAAGTACAGTCAACAAGTGTGTCCCAAACTACAACGGACACCCAGCACCCACCGGACACCATGTCTCAAACCAGAATGAGCCAAATTCAGTCACAGACACAAGTCATTCCACCGCCCCAAGGCCCTGTGAAGACACAGTTATTGATCCAACCACAGACACAGACACAGACACAGCTACAGCTTCAGTCTCAGGCTCCGTCCCAAACATGTATCCCAGCTGAACCTCTGTTCGGTATCCATGGTGCACCTGTAGCTCAAGTGCAAACATGGGCTCCAGTCAGATCTGCTTCCCCTATGCAGGCTCCAGTACAGGGCCAAATGCAGCCTCCTGTGCCATTCCACGTTCAACTTCGTACTCATCCACAGTCTTGGGCCCCTGTCAGGCCCCCCTCCCCTAGACCACCTACACAGGCCCAGCCTCAAATGCACACTCAAGCAATTGGTGATGCTCAAATCCATGCCCAGTCAACGGCCCATCCTCAAGCCCATCCTCAGTCACTGGCCCATCCTCAAGCCCATCCTCAGTCACTGGTCCATCCTCAAACCCATCCTCAGTCAATGGCCCATCCTCAAGCCCATCCTCAGTCACTGCCACCATCAAGCCCATCCTCAGTCACTGGCCCATCCTCAAGCCCATCCTCAGCCAAAGGTCCATCCTCAAGCCCATCCTCAGTCACTGGCCCATCCTCAACCCCATCCCCAGCCAAAGGCCCATCCTCAACCCCATCCTCAGCCCATGGCCCATCCTCAAGCCCATCCTCAGCCAAAGGCCCATCCCAGCCATCCTCAACCCCATCCTCAGCCAAAGGCCCATCCTCAACCCCATCCTCAGTCCATGGCCCATCCTCAAGCCCATCCTCAGTCACTGGCCCATCCTCAAGCCCATCCTCAGTCACTGGCCCATCCTCAAACTCATCCTCAGTCAATGGCCCATCCTCAGCCAAAGGCCCATCTTCAAGCCCATCCCCAGTCCATGGCCCATCCTCAAGCCCATCCTCAGTCACTGGCCCATCCTCAAGCCCATCCCCAGTCCATGGCCCATCCTCAAGCCCATCCTCAGTCCATGGCCCATCCTCAAGCCCATCCTCAGTCAATGGCCCATCCTCAAGCCCATCCTCAGTCACAGGCCCATCCTCAAAATCCAATGGCCATCCTCAGCCAAAGGCCCATCCTCAAACTCATCCTCAGTCAATGGCCCATCCTCAAACCCATGGCCAGGGTAAAACCCATATTCAGTCGATGGCCTGGCCAAGTCAGGCTGAATCTTTGACTCAACATCAAACCCAGACTCAACATGTTGTCCAGCCTCAGGTTCATTCTCAGCCTATGACTCAGTATTCTACACATGCTCAACCACCAGTCCAGCTCCCAGGACAAATCCTGCAGGGCCAGCTTCAGGCTTGGACTCAAGTCAGAGCCTCATCTCCAATATCTGTCCAGCATCCTCAGGCTCAACCTCAGCTGTTTCCACAGGGTTACCCCCAGGCACAATCTCCATCCCAGCAGTGGACACACAAACACGAACTACAAAATCAAGCCTTTAACCAGCAGAGACATCCCACTCCTCCATCATACATTCAGCAAACAGATCAAGCTTCACAGGCTCAGGCCTATTCAACAGTTCAGGTTCCACCACAGTGGATCCAAACTGGGCCCCAGCAAGGACCTCAGATAAGGACCCCTGGGTATTCTCACATGGGGCCATTATATACTCATCCTGAAAGACAGCCACAAATACAACACCAAGCCTTGGCTCAAACACAACCCCAGATGAGGCCCCAAAGTCCCATGCAACAACAGATGAGATCTTATAATATTGTTCAGACACAAGGCCAAGTACAGCCGCAAACTTCTGTTCGCCAGCACCAGCCTTATCCACCGTCTCCCTCTCAGCAATGTTCACAGGTCCCACATCAGCCTGAATCTCAGCATCATCCTCAGACACAAATTCAAATACCTCAACAATCACAAGTGCCACATCCAACCCATCCTCAGTTTCCTTCACAGCCCCAGGTCCAAACAAAGCTGCAGGCTTCAGCCCAAACACTCATTCACACACAGCCACCGGTACAAGCAAAGCCCCAAGCTCAGACTCAGCCACCTCCTCCACAACCCAAACATCAGACCCAGCTCCAACCACAGCTTAAAATTCAGTCAGCAGCTCAACCAAAAGGTGAAATGCCTTCACAGCCGAAGCCTCTTGACCAGTTAGCCCCACAACCAGAGGCTCAATCCACAACTCAAACTAAGACTGGATCACTGCCACAATCTGTACCTGAGGTCCAGTTGCCACCACAACCCACAGTTCAGTTACCAACCACACCAAAGGATGGATCACCTCAACAGTCCAAGTCACAGCCCCAAACAGCACCACAACCTGAGACTCAAATACCAACTCAACCGAAGGTTCATTCACAAAGCCAAACTAAGACTGGATCACTGCCACAACCTGTACCTGAGCCCCAGTTGCCAACACAACCCACAGTACAGTTACCAACCACCCCCAAGGATGGATCCCCTCCACAGTCCAAGTCACAGGCCCAAACAGCACCACAACCTGAAACTCAATCACCATCTCAAACAAAGGTCCAGTCACCAACACAACTCACGTCCCAATCTATGCCACAGCCCATACCTCAGGCACAGCCGCCACCACAGCCCCAACTTCAGGCTCAGTCACCACCGTTACCCAAGGCCCAACCTAGCACACATTCCAAGGTTCAATCACCCCCACAGGCCAGACCTCAGATCCAACCACTTCCTCCACAGCCCAAAACACAACAGTCCCAAACCATTGTGCTCTCTCAGGTCAATGTGCTACCTCAGTCCCAGGCGGAGTCACCTGACCTCATCAAACCCCCGGCGCTGGCCCAGGCACCTCCACAGGCTTACACAGAGGCTTACGCCAAGGCCCAGGCTTTGGCCAGAAACGGCTTTGAGGAGGCTAAGCACTGCCTGCAGGAGCACATCCTGGAAGCCATCAACGTCTTCAGAGACAAACGCATATCAGCCGAACAGGTGTCAGTGAAAGAGGTAAATCTAATTTCTGATGTTTCCTCCTGATTCTATACCGGTCTTCATTAGTGCTGCTCTGATACACAGCACTCCCATAGACTAAAAAAAAAACGTCCTCCTCCATGTTAGTGGGTGGGATGGACCGAAAGAAAAAGTAAGTTACTGGGATATTTTGGCTACATTTCTGGATAGTGGGAGTGGAGACATGTCGTCCATCTTTATATACAGTCTCTAGGATCTGTAGTTTAAACGACGAACCCAGTTCATGGAAGCTGCGTTTGTTGCTTTCAACTCAGTGGCTGGTTGGACAGAAATCTGCAAATACACAGGAGAAGTTTGATGATTTAATAACTTTAAATAAATGCATATATTCCTCTCATCAGATGTGTCAATGACAAATATAACATTTTAAATCGACCAGTTTGCAAGGAGCCATTTTGACACTGCCTGATATGCCTTTCTCCTTCAGGAGACCCTGAAGACCTTGGACCCAGAGTTGCTGGAGGAGTTCCTGAGAGCAGCCAAGGGCATGGAGGCCTTCTGTACCCCCCCACAGCTCAGAGACATGGAGTTCTTCACCCAGTCCGTCAGATCTCAGTGGGAGGTGGGACACACACTCTGTTAATGCGTGAAATGTTTGTGTGTGTTCACATGTGTTAGTTACAATGAGGCTTCCTCGTGTTCTTCAAGATACAAATGTGTCATATTCGATCTCATTCATGTCTTTAAAGCATAAATGTACAAAAACCTTGTTTTGACAACTGTGTCCTAACATGTCCCATGTTTTATTTTGAATTTGTTTCATGATGTCTCCCAGGCCGTGAGAGCTGAGATCTCAGGCTTTTTGCCACAAATACGGTTTGAAGTAACAAGGAGAGACTTTAACTCAGCTGCTGGTCAGTGTGAGATGCACTTAAGCTCCCGATTAGACAAAGAAATCCAGGTAGTTGATTTACTAGAACTAAGGTGGAGGTGTGATTCGGTGGATAGGTATTCTGCAAACTTACCTGCTCTACTTGCCTAACCTTTCTTTCCTGCTCCTTCTTTGTTTGCCTCCGAGGAGCGTGACGGTGAGACTTGGTGACTTTGTACTGGTTCCTCTTTAAGAGACTGCTGTTTTTGTTGGCGTTTGTCGAGAATTACTTACAACACGATTTAGTATCTTGGGTGTGGGCAAGAAACTTTTTCGTAGTTATATGAGAACAATAAGAATTAAAATAAAAACAGCATTCTTTCACTTTTTGTGCAGTTCAATTTGTTGGGGTCGGCTTTTGCATTGGACTACATCTGTCAAGCTGTCATAATAAAAATATAAATAAAAAATGTGATTCGATTAGATTGTGCACCAGTGTAAAAAATGATATTGTGACGTTGTGCATGGATGGAATGTTAAACCTCTGGCTGTAAAAGCAGTAATAACCATGCTCACTGTTCTCAACAGGCTTGTTTTGCAGTGGATGGCAGCTTTGCCCAGGCGGGGCAGCACCTCCAGGCCCTGAAGGAGTTGTGCGACACCCTGAGCCCGGAGGACGCTCACCGCCTCGCCCAGACGCAGCTGAGGGAGTGTGAGAAGAGGCTGGCGGCCATCCAGCACCAGTTCAGCGGAGACCAAGACGCACCACTCCCTGATCCGAGGTGCGTTATCAGAGTCAAATATGTTTTTCTGAAGAGCAGGCGGTGATGGCAGATTGTTAATATGACCTGAATGTTTTAAGATTAAGATGAGTGTGGGGGTTTCTACGTTGCCTTTTATACAAACAGAGACATTTTGTCCATTTAAGTCCTTGAAACTTCAAACGTCAGACTTTCATCTTCCACTTGCGGCTTTTCCGCAATTGAGATTAAAATGTTTTGAAGGAAAAGCAGGAATCACCGTCCTCGTTTCCTCTTCACAGGATCCCTGTTGCCTTCAGTGAGGACGTGACCACACAAGAGGAGCACGAGATACCTCAAGTCTCAGCTGAGGTATGACTCACTCCCTTTGAAACCTCACATTCCCAAGACTCAACCCAATTAGAGCCCCTCTAAAAACGTGTTTTTTCCAGTGAATGTTTTCAGACCAATGTTCCAGGAACAAGCGTTTCACATTTTCTTGTTATAAGCATTTATACCTGGAAGCAGTTTGAATGAAGAGATAACAAACTACTCATGTTTTTCAGGTCTCCCAGGTGACAGTGCAGACGGTCAGTGTGGAGAGGAGGGAGGTTGAGAAGCAGACGTCAGTAGAGGAGGACATCACCAAGAAGGAGGCTTTAGAGAGGTACGCCTTGATAACACAACGTACATCATACTATTTGGATTCTCAGTGTCTAGCTTGACGTTTTTTACTTGTTTTAAATTTGACAGATATGAGAATTGTAAGAGGACCATACAAGCCCAGCTTTCTAAAAACGAACAGAGCCTGAAGGACATCCCCTCGGACTCCATCTCGCTGAAGGGCTTACACACACGTCTGCAGGAAATACAGGTGCAACACATGATTGAATGTTCTTGTTCTATATTTTTAGTCAGCACAACATGCTAATATCCACTTTTTCCCGCAGTTCTTGAGGCAGGAGACGGAGTCCCTGTGGTCCGAGTATGGAAACCTGTGCTCCCAGTGTTCCCAGTTGGGTGGAAACACCGGTCTGGAGCAGGAGAAGGCGGAGCTGCAGGAGCAGTGGCGCACGCAACAGTGTAACCTCCAGAGGAGAGGCAGCTCGCTGGGCGCTGCCCTCAGACAGGTTGACTCCACCGAGAACCACATGGTGGACTTCACCGACCGTCTGGACCGGTACCTGAGGCAGCCCAAAGACATCAGCGCCTTCACACTGGCCAACACCAACATCCTGAAAGATATTAAGGTCTGATGTGTTTTGTTTTTATTCTTTCACACAAACGTGATATTATCGATATTATTATTATAATTGACTATAACGGATGTGTATGCTAAGAACAATGAAACCGTACTACAACCATAAACCACGTATTTAAAAGTGGACGACTCCCCTAAAGTGAATGCAAAGCGTCCTGATCGCCCCCTGGTGGCTGGCTGCAGTGTAGGTCATAAACCCTGCCTCCTCCATGTTAGCAGATAGAACATGGATCAAACTAAATTCAAAGTATATGTTAAATACTTTTTTTAAGTTTGCTTTTATTTAGTTATTTGATGATATAAAAGTGGGTATGATTGATGGCTGAGATTGACTCATGATTGGTTGGTCCCACGGCTCCACCCCCTGATCACTACTGTGCAGACACAGGTTTTTTTGCTTCTCAAATCTGTAGGAAGTGAACAGTGTTGGAAGGAAAAGTCTGAAGCTAATAGACAATAGCAGAATTTTCTGGAAAGAACAAGAGTTCATTCTCAGCTTTGGCAGAAAACGGAATCTCACACTTCTGTCGTCTTATCTCACTCTGTGCTTTGTCTCCCTTTGCAACAGGAACTAGATGAGAACATCCAGAGTGAGCTGGACCAGCTGTCCCGTCTGGACCCTGAGTCCAGCGATCTGGACCCCAGGGACTGTTTCCCTCTGTCCCGCGAGGTCGAGACCCACAGAACCAGCCTTGATCAGCTCAGACAACAGGTTCGCAAGAGTGAGGCCTCCGCCCGCGCCCTCGACCGATTCCTCATGTCACTACGCACTGTGGATGAAGACATCTCCGGAGTCCAAGGCGCCCCCTGCAGTGATTCTACGATACTGCAGGACGGTCGATCCAAGCTGGCTCTGATCAGGCAGAGCATCGACAGTCTGAAAGAAAAGGCGCCTCAGCTGGATCTGCTCCTGCAGGGAGCCAGGCTGACGGTCACCAGGGATGGTGTCCCGGCCTCCTGCCTGGACATGGTGACGGCTCTGCTGAGGCGGCTGGAGGAGGCTGACAGTGGGTTGGCCATTCAGCAGCAGGGGCTCGTCAAGGAGACCCAGAATAAATCCCTGGGCCTGAGGAAGAGGGCGCTGCTCGCGGAGCTGAGGACGTTGCAGGATATGATTGAAACACAAGGCCTGAAGGAGCCCAACATACCTGCAGTGCACCACAGGTGTGTGTTGTGTGACTGATGCAACAACTTAAGTTATATCAATGATGGTTGTAATTCTAATTTAAATGTATTATAATGTCTTTCCCAGGCTTCGTGCCCTGTCAGATCTGGAGGTCCAGCTGCAGGCCCAGCATGCCGAGCTCCAGAACCTCCGTGAACTTCAGGAGAAACAGGGAGGAGGAGAACACCTCATGCAGGAGCTGGAGACGCAGTGGAAGGACACTCACAAAGGTTTTTCTGACAGGTGCGTTTGGCAGGAGAAGCAATAAATCACACAAATCACAATTAATGAAGCTTGTAGGAGAAACTGACTCTTAAAGTAAAGCTATTCTTACAATACTGTTAATAAGCTAAGGTGCATGTGACGGATGCTCCTCTTGGCCCAAAGCAGTGGACGTGTGGTCAACAGAGGCTGAGACATTAATCGTCTTTTCTTCCTCTTGCAGGAAGAAGCGTTACACCGTCCTGCTGGAGAATCTGAAGAAGTTTCAGAGCTGCTGGAGTCACCTGAGCAACACCCTGCAGAGAGTGGAGCAGACCATCGGTGATCAGGCCTCCTACATGGGCAAAGACAACCTGCAGAGAAGTATAACCAAGGTGAGTTCACAAGATACCTGTGTCTGAATCTGACATTTCAATTTTCTGCAGACACATTGTGCCGACACATTGTTCAAGGAGACTGATGTTCTCTGTGCGTTCAGGTGAACTTCCCATTAACACGTGTACATTTCTCCAGTTCATTGACATCAAGGAGGAGCTGACTGGTCTCAGGGAGCGTATGGAGGAGATGAGAGGTGTTAGCAAGCAGCTGCAGTCACAACTGAAGACGATCCCAGACTGCAGCGAGTCTGCGTACGAAGCCGAGGCTGACACTCTGATGGACAACTGGCTGGACGTAAGAATCTGTGCACGAAGCTTTCCAGAGAAATGAGAGAGGAACATGTGGATATTTAGCTTCTGTTTGCAATTTAAAATGTTTGATTTCTGAAATAAATGAGAAATAAAAGATTTTGTGTGATCCTGCTGACAGACAGACAACCTTCACTGAATGCTGTTGTTTTCTGTCTGCTGCTCGTTCAGGTCACAGAGAAGACGGACGCGTGCATGGACAACCTCAAAGTGGGACTGGAGCTGTGGGAGAAGCAGCTGATGCTCGGCGGGGAGGTGGACAACTGGGCAGGAGCGAAGCTCGCCCTGTTTGCAGCGAGCCATCCCTTCTACAACGAGCAAGACGTTCTTGCCATGAAGGTGAGATTTTTGATGAGGTGAAATTCACAAGGCTGGTTTTTATTTTGAAGGACACCTTCAGCTATTTTACACTTCGCTTTACAGGATGAGATCCAAGCAAATGAGGAGAACATTGAACATTTCCACAAGAAGTCAGTGGAGATCCAGGAGATGCTGCAGAGTCAGGAGGCTCCGCTGGAACTACAGGTGAGTTAGAGCATTACAAAATCTCCTTTCACAGTGTTTGTGTCCTTTTCTACGGTGTTTGTTTCAACCCTGCTCCTCCTCTCACTGCAGGTGATGGAAACCCAGCTGAGGAAGAGGATGGAGCAGGTGAAGGAGCTGTTCACCGACTGCACAGACGTCTTTGAGGAGCTGATAGCTGTGAAGAAACACCTCGCTGAGAAGATCGACGAGTGTCAGTCAGCTGTGCAGAACGTCCAGTGTTCTCTGAGTAAGATCGATGCTTCCGGACCAAACGTCGAGGTCCAGATACAGGTACACATAGAGAAACGTACAGAAGCTTAAATAACATGTCAGTCAGAGAAGTGAAATGTATTTTCATTATATGTTGTCTCCACCAGGATCTGGTTACTGATCTGGAGACTCAGGAGCAACAGGCCGAGGCTGTGTTGAAGGAGGTGGGGTTGGTTTCCAGTGTGGCCAGTCCCCAGGCGCTGGAAGCTCTGTCTGTGGACTGCAGCCGACTGAGAGAAGCCATCTCCCGCACCAAGGACATGATTCACCTGAAGAGAGAGGAACGGGACAAGGGCCTGCTCAAAGTGCTCAAAGGTTTGTGATTTGAATCGGCTGTGATTCATCTCTTGAAGCTTAATTTGCCTTTTGGGTTTTAATTTGCACTTAATACATTTTACTTGATGTAAATGGTCGTAACGTTTCCTCAGATGAGAGGCAGTCCTTCGAGGAATGGTTCCAGGATTTGCAGCTTTGTGTCAACGAGTGCTTCGAAAACCCTGAGAGCAAAACAGATGTGGAGACGTCTCTGCAAAGACTCACCGTGAGTGGACGACTTAATGATGATTTAGACATCCATGAATCTATGTGATCTAGGTCTGATTTCTATATGAATAAAGATGGATGGGTCGGTTTCTCTTGTGTGCATCAGGCTTTCTTAAAATCCAAGGATGCAGAGCGACGTCTGGATCAGATGAAAGTTCAGCTGGAGAAAGGCAGAGAGCAGATTCCTCCCCAGCAGCTCTCTGAGCTCAGCGGCTGGATGAAGGAGCAGCAGGAGGAGGTGGGAACGTTCAGAACCCACTGCCACAACAGGCAGCAGCAGATGGCGTCACTGCTCAGTGACCTGACCAGGTGAACTCACGGATCCTCAACAGACCCAGTTCACATTAACATGAATCACTCCTGCAGTGAAAAGAGAGTAAGAGTAACATGTTGTTTTGTTCTCTAGTTTACAAAAGCAGCACGACAGCTTCCGCGAGTGGCTGCAGACCAAAGAGAAACAGTCTGTGGCGTCGGACAAACAGAGACGACTTCTCAAAGAGCTTCAGGATGAGAGGTGACATTAATCATACAATCAGATCTCCAGCTTTAACGTGTAGTTAAATGAGATATACAAATTGATATCAATACAAATCTGTGCATAACACACATACAGTGAAGGTGTTAAAACATTTTAGTGATGTGACTGATGTTTAGAATTTAAAAAATCTGAACCGTCAGACGTAATAATCCCAAAGTTATCACAAAGGTTTGTCCTGAGGAACGACATTGTACAGATAAAACAGTGCACATCATGAAATTATATGATAATATGAATATGAGTAAAAACACCAAATACAACAACATATTCAATTTAAATTGGAGGAACAAAGCCTGCATTTTCCTACAAATACTCCAGTATTGATAAATCTGTAGATGATGAGCTCACCATTCTTTTGGGATTCAGAATTTGAGACACACACTTTACGCGATCTTGGTTTTAATGAAACTGAACTATTAGATCAACACACAGAAAGCCGTCCGTCCCTCGACGTGTCTCGTATACCTCATATACTTCTCTCCATGTGACAGTGGTAGAGCGGAGACCATCAGTGAGCTGTTAGCATCAGTGCGCAGACAAGGCTTCAGAGCTGAGACCCTCCTGAAAGACGGCGATAACCTGATTCAACGCTACAGAAACCTGGAGGCTCGGCTGCAGAAGCAGGCCAAGGCCCAGAGTGACCTGGAGGGGGAGTGCGACAGGTTCGATACCCAGGCTGAGAGCACCAGGACCTGGATCAGAGACCTCATGCAACCCCTCAGCTCCACCGGCAGAGACGTCCAGACGGAGGAGATGAAGTGCAAAGCACAGGTCAGTGGAGATTCAGTCTGATTTAACGATTTGAACAGGTCCTTAATCCCAAAGTCCCACAATGACCCAGACGTTAAGATTCATCAAGTTTTCAAATATTTTTCATATGGTGTCACCAGACGATCCTGAGCTCCAAACCCGAGGGAGACTCTAAGATGAACAACCTGAGAAGACAAAGCCAGAGTCTGTGTGAGAAGGAGGAGCTGGACGAGAGCAGGAAACAACAGGTCCTCCAGTCGGTCAGAGAAGCAGAGGAGCAGTGGACGGCCGCCCTGCAGACGGCAGAGGAGGCTCTCAACAAGGTGGAAGCCCAAGCTCTGTTGGACAAAGACACGAGAGCTTTCAAAACCCAGAGTGAAAACGTCCAGTCCTGGATAAGAGACCAGGAACAGAACCTGCAGTCTGTCGGCGGACACATGCCGGCCGAGGAAAAGCTGCAGATCGCACAAGTGAGTTTAAAAGAGTGTGTGGATCATTTGTTTTAGAGTGTGGTGGGTTATAACTTCAGGAAGGATCCAGCTGTTGTGCTCACCTAAAGAGACGTGTGTTGTTTTCAGGCTACTCTCAACTCCAAACCTGAGGGAGAGTCAAAGCTCCACGATCTGAAGCAGCAGGGTCAGAGACTGTGTGACAACCAGGCGATGGACGACAGCAGGAGACGAGAGGTTCAGGACGCAGTCAGACACGGAGAGGAGCAGTGGAGGAAAGTGATGAAGGCTGCAGAGGAGGCTCTCCACAAGGCGGAGACCGAAGCTGCGTCCGACAGAGAGTTCGATTCTTTCAAAACCCAAAGTGAAGACACCCAGACCTGGATGAAGGAGCAGAAGCAGAAGCTGTTGTCCCTCGGTGGTCACATGCAGTGTGAGCAGAGGTTACAGGTTTCACAGGTGAGTCCGGCTTGATCACACGTGCACAATGTAGTGGAGGACGTTCTCTGCACAGACTGATTTCTAAAGCTTTACACCACCATCTCTGTGTCTTCTCCTTCAGGCCGTTTTGAGCGCTTCGCCCGAGGGTGAGTCGAAGGTGCTGGACCTGAAGAGAGGAGGCGAGAGTCTGAGCGACGGCCTGGAGCAGAGCAGGAGGTCCGAGGTGCAGCAGCTGGTGGAGAACGCGGAGCAGCAGTGGAGGATGGTGCTGCAGGCTGCCGGGCAGGCCGAGCTCAGAGGTCTCTCAGACGACTTCGACACGCAGAGTAAAGACACTCAGTCGTGGATCAGAGACAGACAACAGAAGTTACAGTCTGCGGGTTGTCTCTCGCCACCTGAGGAGAGATGTCGCACGGCTCAGGTCTGAACTTTGATGAGTTGACTTTGAAAAAGGTTTGGACTACAGATGAAGATGGACGACACTTCTCCTCTTCCTCCCACTATGTAGAAATGAAGCCAAAATATCGATATGAACAAACATCAGTGTGATAAGAACGACCTGAAACGACAGAAACCATATTTGACAAACCTTTATTTAACGTCTTTTACGATTTTTTTGTTTGGTCCATGTCCCATCTGCTAACATGGAGGAGGCAGTGTTTATAACCTATACTGCAGCCAGCCACCAGGGGGCAATCGAGACCCTATGGCTCCACTTTTGGGAGTGGTCCTGTCGTCCATCTTTGTCTTTTCGAAACTCTTTCACCTTCTTCCAGTTATTATTATACATTCTATAATCAGAAGTTTGAATGAAAGAGTTTTTGTATTTAATTTATTTAATGAATATGATGCTGTTTTTCTTTTTTCCAGAGCGTCTTGGGCTCCAGACCTGAAGGCGACTGTCAGGTCAACAATCTGCGGCGGCGAGGCCAGAGCCTGTGTGACCACAGCGACGCAGACGAGGGCAGGAGGCTGCACGTCCAGCAGACGGTCCGAGACACGGAGGAGCAGTGGAGGGCGCTGCTGCAGGCGGCCAATCGGATCAAGGACGACGCAGACGCTCAGATCGTCAAGGAGACGGGGAGGAGGAGCCTGGAGGTGAGAGGTGTCTGTTAAACCGTTATTACAGTTTTAAAAAGTTATGTGGAAGGCAGGTCCTGGCTCTTTAAACAGTCTTAAAATCTCTTACAATTGAACTTTATTTAAGGCCTTTTATTGGGATCAATAAAAGGCCTTAAATAGAATTGAATAGTTTTAAATTCCGATTGTTTCGATCCCTGAACAATCCAAACACGTCTTCCTGAAGCGTTTTAAACCGCCTCATCACGTCGGTATCTTCCTCTTCTCAGTTGAGAGAATTCGATGCCCATGAGCAGGACACCAGGCGCTGGCTCGCAGACTTCCAACAGCGAGTGAGCTCACTGGGCAGCAGAACCAAGGCTGAGGACAAGCTGCTCACAGCACAGGTGAGCTGAGGCACCGGGGGTTTGACACTACAGGGAGAAATGAGCAGAGAGGTATTATTCTTTCTAGACATTTTACTTCAAGAGCTGACAGAGACCAGGAAAGGGAAGTGAAGGAAGTGTTAAAGTCATGCTGTGGGGTATTGACTTGTTTTTGGAGTTACTCTGCCCCCTTGTGGTATCGTATCAGTTAGTGCAGCTTCATGTCCCAACCACACAATAATCTTGTACATTTTACAGATCATATTCAACCTTATGTATTTTATCTCCAGGACATTTTGCTCTCCAAACCTGAAGGAGACTCCAAACTCCAGGAGCTGAAGAGACGAGGCCTGAGTCTGAGCGGACAGGACCTCGAGGGACAGAAGAAACAGGAGGTTGAGAGCAGAGTGAGAGACGCTGAGGATCAGTGGACCGGAGTCCTGCAGGAGGCCAAACAGGCTCTGGATCAGGCTGAGAAGCAGTGTGCTCTGGAGGGCCGGCTGAGGGAGTACGAGACCCAGAGAGAGAGCACCAGAGCCTGGCTGCAGGACAAGCGGCAGAGCCTGGTGTCTCTGGATGCTCAGATGGATCCAGAGGAGAAGATCATGACTGCACAGGTGAACTGGATTCCCACCACGATATGTTTCTTTAATATATAAATGTGTCACCGAATGAGTTTGGACTTCAGTAGTGATTTGAAAGTTTAGAGTATCCAGAATTCATTTCCCCTGTATTTTCCTTTTGTTTATAACTTTATAAATGTACTTTCTAACTTCCTCTCAGACCATCCTGAGCTCCAGGCCCGAGGGCGACTCCAAGCTGACCGAGCTGAGGAGACACAGCCAGAGTCTGTCAGACCAGGAGGACCTGGAGGAGGACACGAGACGAGAGGCCGAGCAGACGGTGAAAGACTCGGAGGAGCAATGGAGGACGGTTCTTCAAACAGCCGAGAACACGATGAAGAAAGCCGAGGTCCAGTACTCGCTCTCCAGGGAAATGGAGGCCCTGTGTGCCCAGGCAGGAAGTACCAGACGCTGGGTTAAAGATCTGCAGGACCAGGCCGACTCCAAAGGGAAAGGCCCTCGGGGAAGTCAGGCTCAGCTGGAGGACAGGCTGAGCACAGCACAGGTGAAATATAAGATATAAATAAGAAAAGATTCAGACCTGGATTTTCCTTCTTTGCGACACATTGTAAATCACACCAGTGGACAAATGTACAGCAAAATAAACATCTAGGAATATTCAAAATAATTATCTAATTCAGAAAATGTATGATTATGTCTTTAGGTCATTTTAAGCTCCAAGTCGGACGGTGAGGCTCAAGTGACGGAGCTGAAGAGACGAGCTCAGAGTCTCTGTGAACAAACAGACCTGGAGGGGGGGAAGAAGCTGGAGGTTCAGCAGAAGGTCTCAGACATCGAGGAGCAGTGGAGGACGCTCCTTCGTTCTGCTGAAGAAACTCACAGGTGCAGGAAGCTCTTCTCATGTTTTTATTGACTTTTGAATTTGATTTTTCTTACATTACATAACTGTGAGCTTGATTCTGGAGGCTGACTTCAGACTGAAGTTGATGTGATTTCTAAAGTTCTCTATCATCTTCTGATTCCCGTCAGAGAGCTGAAGGGTGTCGTGAAGCAGCTGGTGTCCTGTCGACACAAGCGAGGCCAGGCCGAGGCCCGACTGGCCGAGCTCCAGAAGCAGACGTCCGACCTGCCGCTCATCTTCCCCTGGCCGGGCCTGGGCGAGCGGCGGCAGGCGGTGGAACAGGCGCAGGCCCTGCTCGACCGGAGCACGGCCCTGGCCCCCGTCCTCTCAGACGTTTGTACGAAGGTAAGAAAAGAAACTTCAGCTTACATGCAACAGAAGCTGAAAATAAAATGGAACAAATGCTTTAAATGATCTTCCCTGTGCCGTGACGTCCACCAGGCTGCGAAGCTGTTTGAGATCACACAGGACCGAGACTGGGCCGATCCGTCCGGGGCAGCGAAGGAGGAGTCGATCCCTGCTCTGCTGAAGGAGCTGACGGTGAGTCCACTGCTCTGTGGTGACAACACACAGGAAATCCAAACAAAAATGTATATTTCCTTTATGACCATGTGTTGATGTCAAATGACAATGATAACAACAATAATAATAGGTAGGTAGGTTGTTCCAAAGCCGAGGGGCCCTGACGGCTTGTGATAATATGAACTGCTGTTTCCTTCAGGCTGCTGAAGCTAACCTGGAGCAGGGCATCCTGACGGAGAGGCAGTGCACTCAGCTGGTGGAGCAGCATGAAGCAGCTCAGGACTGGCTGAGGGAGCACGTGAAAGGCCTGGGAGCTCCTCCAGAGGACAGACAGGGTCTGCACGGTGCTGTCAACACCCTGAAGGTCAGATACACCAACACTAACAGTCTGAAGGTCAGATACATAAATACTAACAGTCTGAAGGTCAGATACACCAACACTAACAGTCTGAAGGTCAGATACACCAACACTTCTTTGGGGCTGATACAGATGAATTGCCCAACATATTTATAAAAAAAAATCAGCAATGATTCCTAGATGTTGTTATTAAAGCCTTATGACAAAGAATTGTAATTGAGTCTTGATATTTCTATAATAATAATAGAATCAAAATAAAAAATTTTTTTTACATAAAATACACATGTTTCATGGTGTTGTTGGTAAAGTTTTCTGGAGCCAACCATTGCCAAAAAATTGTTGTTTGAATCATGTACAATTTGTTTAATAATCTGTGTCTCCTCCCTGTCTGGTTCCAGGCTTTGCTCCAGACAGTGGACAGGGAGCAGAGAGAGATGAAGGAGCTGGACTCTGCCAGAGACAAGCTGCTGAGCCTCTGTACCCCCGGAGGTCGGGATTCACTAACACTGGAGGTCAGACAGCTCCACGACCTCTGTGACTCCTCGGAGCAGGAGGTGAGGGAGCGTCTGATGGCCTGCGAGCTCCGGCTGGAGGAGCTGGAGCAGCAGGCGGCCAAGAGGGGCCAGGAGCTGAAGGAGCGAGCTGCAGCTCTGCAGTGGGAGCTCCGCTCTCTGGACCAGGCGCTCAGCTACAGTGAACCACAGCACAACATCACTCAGCTGCAGCAGCACTGGCACAGCCTTCAGGTTCCTACTTCTTCTCCAGTTCATTCTCTCATCTTAAAATGTCTATGGAGGAAAATAGATGCTTCATGTGCTCTCTGAGTGTGGGATGACATCACCTTTCCCTGGTTTTCATTCCATTTCCTGTTTACTCTTCTTACAAAATAAGCAACATCTAGAATACGAACCTGTGCATCTAGAATACAAACATCTAGAATACGAACCTGTATTTGTGACCTTGTCGTCTCCTCCTGTTAGAACTGTGGGAAGTCGCTGGAGGATTTGGGGGTTAAAGTTCACGATCTCCACCAGGAAGTGAAGTCAACACCTTCCACCAATGAGCTGCCGTCAGAAACGATCAGTGTGGTTGAATCCTTATGCCAACAACATGACAGGTATCCCGCTTTACCACTGCTGACGTTTACTCACTGTTGTAGTGAAGCCGTCATGAATATAAAATAATACACAAAATACTCGACACTATATTTACCACTTTTTGTTTGATTCACGTGTTTTTGTGAGATGTAAATGTGAAATAAATAAAGTAAAGAAGCAATGTGGGGACACGAAGCTCCATCTGTCCACTTGAAATCCTCAGCTGTGTTTCCTCTGTTTCAATTTAGTTCTCCTTTATTCTCACAAACCAGTAACATGCCCCAGTGGGTCATTCTGCTCTGAAACACAGATCTCTTTCATTTATGACTCATCCCATCCTGTACTCCGTTTCTTGATTTAAATATAATGACTCACATCTTCACATAAATAACTTTCTTTTTGTTTTTGTTCTGCCAGAACAAATGTTTTTTAAATCAATTCTTGCACCTGAATTTTGCAGACTCTTAATTATAATTTAAATTTTGTCTACAGTCTGAAATCCCGGCTGAGTGAGCATCAGGACGCCTGCTCCACAAACACAGCTCGCAGTCTGACGGACTGTGTTCAAGCCCTGCAGCAGTGGAATCACAGCAAACCATCGGAGTCCATTTCTTCTGTGCAGGTTTCTTTCTTTTCATACTTTCACTTCTTAGTACCCAGTTTCAGGAACAAGATTTTGGACAAATGGCTAATTTATGATCACATGGGGAAGTGGGATCCATTTGCGAATGACAGTTCACACACAGATTTGTCATCACTACAGACACTAATATTTTTCCTTCTGCTCTTAGGTGACATTAGAGGAAGGTGAAAAGTTGCAGGTCGGCCTGCGGGAGGCGCTTTCTCACCAGCAGTTTCTAGCAGGGTGTCTGAGGCCAGTTGTTTTTGAGAAACTGAAGAAAGACGGTTCAGAGACACTCAGACAAGCAGATGCACGTCGAGGTTCTCTAACCCAGAGCTTAAAGGTATTTAATTAGATCAAAAACGTTTTGTTTCATTTCCATAAAAATGTATTTCCATGTCTTGCATTACATTTAAAAAGCAACAAATTGTGTATTTTTGTAGTAATACATCTTTTTTTTTAATGGTTTATTAAAGGAACTTGAAGACAAGAAGAAACAAAAGCTGGATGACATTCAGTCCATTGACCTAGAGGAGACAAAGACTTCAATGATGGCACCGCCACGAAAGAACAAGCGCTCACCTGAGAAGAAATCTTCAAAAACTCGTCCATTAACAGAAACAACTACGTCTTTTGAGGAAAAATTGACTCTTCATGTCATAGAGGACAGCGCAAAACAAATCTACCAACAGTTTAAAAACACAAGGATTCATGTCACAGTGGAGCGTGATGAAGCTGAGCAAGTTAAAGCTGTTGTTGAGGAACAGAGACTCATCCAGAAGGTCAATGAAAAGTCTGTGTCTGCTGTTAGGGAGGAAACTACACCTGTTCCATCCAGAAGAAAGACCAAAGCTTTGACCACTGATACAGAGCCTGTCCAATATAAGGTGGAGACAGCAGCAACCGTTATTCTGGATGTATCAAAACCATCAATTCCTGCCCCTGTGTCTAAGGATGTTGCAGAGAAAGTGGATGAGACCCTGGAAAGCTCCCTTACAAAGTCACTCGCAGAACAAGCTAGGACCACGGCCAAGCTCGGAGATACCAGTAAAGATGCAATACGTTCAGAAGTGTCTTTAGAGATTACTGATGCAAAACCTACACCGATCAAGGATGACTCTGAGCCCATCACGAAAACCGATGCTAAACAACCTATGTCTGTACCAAAGATTTCACAGGTGATCACAGAGCCAACTGAAGCTGCTGATCTAGACAAAAGTAAGCTCTTGCCAAAGAAAAGAAAGTCAAAGAGTCAAAAACCCACTGACGAGCTTGACAGCCAGATGTCTTTGACATACAAGGAGCAAGCTGAAGCTGCTCCTATGGACAAAACTATTATTATACCCAGCGGAAAGTCAGAGGTTCTAGGTCTTTCAATTGCTCCAGAGCCAGTGTTGGCAGCTGAAAGTTCTACATGTGTGGTTAAAGAGCCTGAAAAGCCACTTGAAATTGCTGTTCTAGAACAAATTGAGGTTTTACCACCCAAGCGAAAGTCAAAGAGTCCAAACCTTCCTGAAAAACACACCGACCAGCAGAGGAAAGGGGAATCTGATCGTGTGGAACCTGAAGATGGAAAGAAAGAGCCCGACAACCTGAAGTCTTCTTCAACTTCACAGGAGGTCTCAATAACAACTGAAACCATTTTCAAAATTTCTCCAACCAAAAGAAGATCAAAGGGTCCAACGCTCTTCCCAGAACAAGATACCAAGGAGGGAGCCGATACTAAACAAGAGCCTGACAGTCAGAAACCTTCCAGGGAGCCACCTAAAGAGGTTGTGGAAGAAACTAAAGTTATACCGATCAGGAGGAAGTCAAAGACTCTGGAGGTTTTCACAGAAACCGAGAAAGTATCTCCCCATGATAGAATTTCATTTATGGAACCTAAGGAAACAACACAAGAAGCTGAAAAGGATCCCACAGTTACAGATATTGTTGCTGAAACTGCTGTTGTGGAGAAAAGTAAGTTTCTACCACCCAGGAGAAAGCCAAAGAGTTCAGAGCTTCCTCTTCAACTTGCTGAGACTGAGGTACCTCAGACGGTGGAAGATCCAGAGGGTCAGAAGGTGGGTGTGGCCACAAACAAGGTTTCCCCAACCACAAGAAAGTCAAAGGGTCCAAAGGTTTCTCCAGATCTTCCTCACAAGGTAGAAACACATGCCATGGAAAAGCCAGAGAGTCTGATTACTGAAGCTGCTATTGTGGAGGAAACAAAGGTTATACCTAGCAGGAGGAAATCAAAGGAGCATCCTGACAGCCAGAAGCCAGAGGTGGTTACAGGACCAGCTGAAATGGTTGTAGAAAAGGTGTCTCCAACCAAAAGAAAGTCAAAGGGTGCGAAACATCTCACAGAGGTTGTCACCAAGGATGTGGCAGAGATCACAAAAGAGCCAGATGTACAGAAGTCTCAAACTGAGACTGTCATTATTGGGACTACTGATGCAAAGTCTACTAAATCTAGGGAAGAACTCCAAAGTGAAAAGGCTACTTCAACTGCACAGGTAGTCGTGGGAGTACCTGGAAGTACTATTGTGGAAGAAGTTAAGCTCCTGCCACCCACAAGAAAGTCAAAGGATCCAAAGGTTTCTCCAGAGCTTCCTCACAAAGAGGAAACCCAGGCCATGGAAAAGCCTGACAGTCAGGAGACATTTTCTATCACAATTAGAAGTGCTCACAATGAACCTGAGCAAACTAAGAAAGAATCTGAGAGTCCAGTGGTTGCTATGGTTCCAGAGGCTTTACCTGTTCTGCAAATTTCCTCACAACAGATACAAGGACCAAAGACCACAAGTCAGAAATCTGAGCTCAGTGACATCAAGCCCGGAGTCAACAAGGATGTGAAGTCAGAGATTACTGTTCAGGTTCAAGGCACTTATGATGTTCAGGAGTACTCAGAAACAAAGTTGGCCACAATCATTCTCGGCACATCTGAGGTTTTCGTGATTGCCGATACTCACCCACTTAAAGTGGATACTCCATCTCATGCAGAACCCCTGGAGTCTATTTCAAGTACCTTGCCTAAACTTGCAGTCTCTGATTCACAGGAACCTAAAGACAAATCTGAAAAAGCCCCAGAACAAACCATTACTAAGTCTACCGACCAGAGTAAGACGCCTGAAACACAACCTCATCTTTCTTCCAAGCCTACAGATGCACCATATGGAGCAGATTATGTTGACAAACTATGGAAAAATACAGCAGAGATTCAAAGGAGATATTTGATTCTCGATATGCCCGACATAGGAATTCCTCAGACACGTGACATAAAAGAAGTTGACCCAAAAGCTGGAAGTGACTCCTCTCAGCCTCCTTCTGTTGTTTGTGCAGTGGCGCAGCCTCATGATACAGAGGTGGATGTGGCAGGAATAAGCCCGACTGAGCAAGAAATAATGAAACTAAGTGAAACTCTGAGTCAGCTTAAGCTCACACAAGAAAGACACAAAGAGGACAAGCAACAAGGTTCCCCAGGGACCCTGTTTGAAAAATCTGCTAAGATTGATCGAAGCCACAATGTGGCAGAAGTGAATGTTTTGCAAATGACTACAAAACCTGATATAAACAAAAAAGAAATCATAAAAGTCTCAAAAGAAAAAGAGGATGAGGTTGACTTGATGAAAGAATCGGTTGTCCTGTGTGAAGCAGTGCCAGAGAGCAAGGATGTGACTTCCACTAATGCACAGCTGGAGAAGACTGCAGTTAAGAAGACCGTGATGAAAATGCAAGAGAGCGGCAATGAATTTCCAGACACCATGGCTCAACCCACCTCACCTGCTTCTGAAGTATCGACACCAGATCAGGAAGAGACCACAAGTGAAAAACTCAAAGTGGTGAAGGAACAGGGTGTCCAAGAGCAGCCTCCGACAGTGTGGACATATTTCATGGATGAAAAGTCTCTCAAGGTGGAGAAAATCCACTCGGGGCCTGAAGTCTGCATTTTGCAACTAGATATAGAGACAGCTACAGAGGAGCATGGAAATCAAGAGCCAAGAATAGAGATTCAAACAAGTATCCGAAGTGAAGAAGTGCCAGAAAACAAAGATAAGACCTTTGCTGATGTTGAGCCAGAGAAAGCTGCAGATGTGATGACTGAGATAAAGCTGCAAGGAATCAGAACTGAATGTCAAGACAATGTGACTCAAAGGGACTCGGCTCCACCTACTTCTGTTGTTTCTGAATTATTACAACCATATGAGACAGAGACAGAATTTATAGAAATTAACTTATATGAGCAAGAAACAGTAAAGTCAAGTCAAAGGGAAATTAAGATAGAATTCTTGAAAACCACACAGGATAGAACAACAGAGGTCAAGGAGCAAGGGGTCAAAGAAGAGCATCCTGAACCGTCCATTCATGGTATGGACGATGTAACCGGGAGCCTGGATGAAAAGTCTGTTAAGATCGAGAAAATCCCCACGGAGCCTCAGGTACGTGTTTTACAACTTGATATTCCGACCGGTCTTGAGGAGCATGAAAATGCATTTGTGGTGAAAGCTGAGGAGCAAAGGACAGATATAGTTCAAACCCAGGGTGAAAAAGAACACATGCATGATGCACGCCTGCATGAACTGCCTGATAGAGAACAGAAAATCCACAAAGAGCCTGAAGTGTGTGTTTTACAACCTGATACACAGGAACTTTTAAAGGAGCATGAAATCAAATGTGTTGTGATAGGAACAGTGACAGGGATTGATAAAGATCAAGCAAGTATCCTGTGTGAAAAAGTGCTTGAAAACAAAGACCTGACCTCCGCTGCTGCTCAGCCAAAAGAGACTGCTGTTGACGTGCCAATGGTAGAAATGACGGAGGTAGTCAAAGAGCCTGACAGTCGGATAACTAAGGCAAGTTTTGTGGGGGAAAAAAAGGTTACATCCAGAAGAAGGAAGTCAAAGGAAGGTCCTGAGAGTCTGAAGCCATGTTCGGCTCCAGAGGTGGTCAAAGGACTGGCTGGAATTAATGTTGTGGAAGAGGGAAAGGTATCACCAACCAAAAGAGGGTCAAAGGGTCCCAAACGTCTCTCAGAGGTTGTTGCCAAGGATTCAGCTGAGATTGTAAAAGAGCCAGACCTACAGAAATCTTTAGAGCAAACTAAGACTGTTCTTTTAATAGAACCCCGGAGCATGTCAAAGAGTTCTGATGATACCACAGCTGTAGAACCAGGTTATGACAGTCGTGGGTCTACTGAGGAGAAGCCCAAGGGAGCTAGGAAAGAACTTGAAAGTGAGAAGGCTACTTCAACTGCAGAGATAGTCATGGGAGCACCTGAAACAACAAGTCCAAAGATTTCTCAAGAACTTTCTCACAAGGAGGAAACACAGACCAAGGAAAAGCCTGACAGTCAGATAACTGAAGCTACTATTGTAGAAGAAACAAAGGTTAAACCCAAAAGGAGAAAGTCAAGAGAAGACCCTGTCAATCAGAAGCCATCTTCAACTACAAGTGTGGTCGCAAGAAAGTCAAAGAGTCCAAAGGTTTCACAAGAACTTTCTCCCAAGGAGGAAACACAGACCATGGAAAAGCCTGACAGTCAGATAACTGAAGCTACTATTGTTGAAGTAACCAAAAGTAGGAAATCAAAGGAAGACGCTGACAGTAAGAAGCCATATTCAACTACAGATGTGGTCATAGGACCAACTGATATTACTGTTGTGGAAAAGGGAAAGATGTCACCAACCAAAAGTAAGCCAAAGGGTCCAACACGTCTCCCAGACGTTGCCACCAAGGATGTGGCAGAGATCACAAAAGAGCCAGAAATACAGACAGGTTTAGAACATACCAAGACTGTTCTTTTAAAGCAAACAAAGGTCATAGAAACCCTGACCATGTCAAAGAGCTCTGATGATCCCACAGCAGTAAAACCAGGGTCTGTCATTGTTGGGACTACTGATGTAGAACCTCAGGAAGCTGGTAAAGAACTTGAAAGTGAGAAGGCTACTTCAACTGCAGAGATAGTCATGGGAGCACCTGAAACAACAAGTCCAAAGTTTTCTCAAGAACTTTCTCCCAAGGAGGAAACACAGACCAAGGAAAAGCCTGACAGTCCGATAACTGAAGCTACTATTGTGGAAGAAACAAAGACTATACCCAAAAGGAGAAAGTCAAGAGAAGACCCTGTCAGTCAGAAGCCTTCAACTAGAGATGTGGTCACAGCACCAGCTGAAATTACTGTTGTGGAAAAGGGAAAGATGTCACCAACCAAAAGTAAGCCAAAGGGTCCAAAACCTCTTTCAGAGGTTTCCACCAAGGAAGTGGCAAAGATCACAGAAGAGCCAGACATACAGAAATCTTTAGAGCAAGCGAAGACTGTTCTTTTAATAGAACCCAGGAGCGTGTCAAAGAGTTCTGATGATACCACAGCTTTAGAACCAGGTTATGATGGTCGTGGGTCTACTGAGGTGAAGCCCCAGGAAGCCAAGAAAGAACTTCAAAGTGAGAAGGCTACTTCAACTGCAGAGATAGTCATGGGAGCACCTGAAACAACAAGTCCAAAGATTTCTCAAGAACTTTCTCCCAAGGAGGAAACACAGACCAAGGAAAAGCCTGACAGTCAGATAACTGAAGCTACTATTGTTGAAGAAACAAAGGTTAAACCCAAAAGGAGAAAGTCAAGAGAAGACCCTGTCAGTCAGAAGCCATCTTCAACTACAAGTTTGGTCGCAAGAAAGTCAAAGAGTCCAAAGGTTTCACAAGAACTTTCTCCTGAGGAAACACAGACCATGGAAAAGCCTGACAGTCAGATAACTGAAGCTACTATTGTTGAAGAAACCAAAAGTAGGAAATCAAAGGAAGACACTGACAGCAAGAAGCCATATTCAACTACAGATGTGGTCATAGGACCAACTGATATGACTGTTGTGGAAAAGGGAAAGATGTCACCAACCAAAAGTAAGCCAAAGGGTCCAACACGTCTCCCAGACGTTGCCACCAAGGATGTGGCAGAGATCACAAAAGAGCCAGAAATACAGATAGGTTTAGAACATACCAAGACTGTTCTTTTAAAGCAAACAAAGGTCATAGAAACCCTGACCATGTCAAAGAGCTCTGATGATCCCAAAGCAGTAAAACCAGGGTCTGTTATTGTTGGGACTACTGATGTGGAGCCTGAGCCAGAGAAAGGTGCAGTTGAGATGACTGAGACTTCTCATTTGCAGGAAACAATTCTCACAGCAACTAAAGTTGTATCAAAGAGCTCTGATGATCCCAAAGCAGTAAAACCAGGGTCTGTCATTGTTGGGACTACTGATGTAGAACCTCAGGAAGCTGGGAAAGAATTTGAAATTGAAAAGGCTACTTCAACTGCAGAGATAGTCATGGGAGCACCTGAAACAACAAGTCCAAAGATTTCTCAAGAACTTTCTCCCAAGGAGGAAACACAGACCAAGGAAAAGCCTGACAGTCAGATAACTGAAGCTACTATTGTGGAAGAAACAAAGGTTAAACCCAAAAGGAGAAAGTCAAGAGAAGACCCTGTCAGTCAGAAGCCTTCAACTAGAGATGTGGTCACAGCACCAACTGAAATTACTGTTTTGGAAATGGGAAAGATGTCACCAACCAAAAGAAGGTCAAAGAGTCCAAAACCTCTTTCAGAGGTTTCCACCAAGGAAGTGGCAAAGATCACAGAAGAGCCAGACATACAGAAATCTTTAGCGCAAACGAAGACTGTTCTTTTAATAGAACCCAGGAGCGTGTCAAAGAGTTCTGATGATACCACAGCTTTAGAACCAGGTTATGATGGTCGTGGGTCTACTGAGGTGAAGCCCCAGGAAGCCAAGAAAGAACTTAAAATTGAGAAGGCTACTTCAACTGCAGAGATAGTCATGGGAGCACCTGAAACAACAAGTCCAAAGATTTCTCAAAAACTTTCTCCAAAGGAGGAAACACAGACCATGGAAAAGCCTGACAGTCAGATAACTGAAGCTACTATTGTTGAAGAAACAAAGATTAAACACAAAAGGAGAAAATCAAGAGAAGACCCTGTCAGTCAGAAGCCATCTTCAACTACAAGTGTGGTCGCAAGAAAGTCAAAGAGTCCAAAGGTTTCACAAGAACTTTCTCCCAAGGAGGAAACACAGACCATGGAAAAGCCTGACAGTCAGATAACTGAAGCTACTATTGTTGAAGTAACCAAAAGTAGGAAATCAAAGGAAGAAGCTGACAGTAAGAAGCCATATTCAACAACCGATGTGGTCATAGGACCAACTGATATTACTGTTGTGGAAAAGGGAAAGATGTCACCAACCAAAAGTAAGCCAAAGGGTCCAACACGTCTCCCAGACGTTGCCACCAAGGATGTGGCAGAGATCACAAAAGAGCCAGAAATACAGACAGGTTTAGAACATACCAAGACTGTTCTTTTAAAGCAAACAAAGGTCATAGAAACCCTGACCATGTCAAAGAGCTCTGATGATCCCACAGCAGTAAAACCAGGGTCTGTTATTGTTGGGACTACTGATGTGGAGCCTGAGCCAGAGAAAGGTGCAGTTGAGATGACTGAGACTTCTCATTTGCAGGAAACAATTCTCACAGCAACCAAAGTTGTATCAAAGAGCTCTGATGATCCCAAAGCAGTAAAACCAGGGTCTGTCATTGTTGGGACTACTGATGTAGAACCTCAGGAAGCTGGGAAAGAATTTGAAATTGAAAAGGCTACTTCAACTGCAGAGATAGTCATGGGAGCACCTGAAACAACAAGTCCAAAGTTTTCTCAAGAACTTTCTCCCAAGGAGGAAACACAGACAAAGGAAAAGCCTGACAGTCAGATAACTAAGCGAGAAAAAGAGAAAGCAGTAAAACCAGGGTCTGTCATTGTTGGGACTACTGATGTAGAACCTCAGGAAGCTGGGAAAGAATTTGAAATTGAAAAGGCTACTTCAACTGCAGAGATAGTCATGGAGCACCTGAAACAACAAGTCCAAAGTTTTCAAGAACTTTCTCCCAAGGAGGAAACACAGACAAAGGAAAAGCCTGACAGTCAGATAACTGAAGCTACTATTGTGGAAGAAACAAAGACTATACCCAAAAGGAGAAAGTCTAGAGAAGACCCTGTCAGTCAGAAGCCTTCAACTAGACATGTGGTCACAGCACCAGCTGAAATTACTGTTTTGGAAATGGGAAAGATGTCACCAACCAAAAGAAGGTCAAAGAGTCCAAAACCTCTTTCTGAGGTTTCCACCAAGGAAGTGGCAAAGATCACAGAAGAGCCAAACATACAGAAATCTTTAGCGCAAACGAAGACTGTTCTTTTAATAGAACCCAGGAGCATGTCAAAGAGTTCTGATGATACCACAGCTTTAGAACCAGGTTATGATGGTCGTGGGTCTACTGAAGTGAAGCCCCAGGAAGCCAAGAAAGAACTTCAAAGTGAGAAGGCTACTTCAACTGCAGAGATAATCATGGGAGCACCTGAAACAACAAGTCCAAAGATTTCTCAAAAACTTTCTCCCAAGGAGGAAACACAGACCATGGAAAAGCCTGACAGTCAGATAACTGAAGCTACTATTGTGGAAGAAACAAAGACTATTCCCAAAAGGAGAAAATCAAGAGAAGACCCTGTCAGTCAGAAGCCATCTTCAACTACAAGTGTGGTCGCAAGAAAGTCAAAGAGTCCAAAGGTTTCACAAGAACTTTCTCCCAAGGAGGAAACACAGACCAAGGAAAAGCCTGAGAGTCAGATAACTGAAGCTACTATTGTGGAAGAAACAAAGGATAAACCCAAAAGGAGAAAGTCAAAGGAAGATGCTGACAGTAAGAAGCCATATTCAACTAGAGATGTGGTCATAGGACCAACTGATATTACTGTTGTGGAAAAGGGAAAGATGTCACCGACCAAAAGTAAGCCAAAGGGTCCAAAACGTCTCCCAGACGTTGCCACCAAGGATGTGGCAAAGATTACAAAAGAGCCAGAAATACAGACAGGTTTAGAACATACCAAGACTGTTCTTTTAAAGCAAACAAAGGTCATAGAAACCCTGACCATGTCAAAGAGCTCTGATGATCCCACAGCAGTAAAACCAGGATCTGTCATTGTTGGGACTACTGATGTAGAACCTCAGGAAGCTGGGAAGGAATTTGAAATTGAAAAGGCTACTTCAACTGCAGAGATAGTCATGGGAGCACCTGAAACAACAAGTCCAAAGTTTTCTCAAGAACTTTCTCCCAAGGAGGAAACACAGACCAAGGAAATTCCTGACAGTCAGATAACTGAAGCTACTATTGTGGAAGAAACAAAGGTTAAACCCAAAAGGAGAAAGTCAAGAGAAGACCCTGTCAGTCAGAAGCCTTCAACTAGAGATGTGGTCACAGCAGCAACTGAAATGACTGTTTTGGAAAAGGGAAAGATGTCACCAACCAAAAGAAGCTCAAAGAGTCCAAAACCTCTTTCAGAGGTTTCCACCAAGGAAGTGGCAAAGATCACGGAAGAGCCAGACATTCAAAAATCTTTAGAGCAAATTAAGACTCCTCATTTACAGGAAACAATTCTCTCAGCAACAAAAGTTGTATCAAAAAGATGTGATGATCCCACAGCAGTAAAACCAGTGTCTGTCATTGTTGGGACTACTGATGTAGAACCTTGTGAATCTGGTAAAGAACTTGAAAGTGAGAAGGCTACTTCAACTGCAGAGATAGTCATGGGAGCACCTGAAACAACAAGTCCAAAGATTTCTCCTGAACTTTCTCCAATGGAGGAAACACAGACCAAGGAAAATCCTGACAGTCAGATAACTGAAGCTACTATTGTTGAAGAAACAAAGGTTAAACCCAAAAGGAGAAAGTCAAGAGAAGACCCTGTCAGTCAGAAGCCATCTTCAACTACAAGTGTGGTCGCAAGAAAGTCAAAGAGTCCAAAGGTTTCACAAGAACTTTCTCCCAAGGAGGAAACACAGACCAAGGAAAAGCCTGACAGTCAGATAACTGAAGCTACTATTGTTGAAGAAACCAAAAGTAGGAAATCAAAGGAAGACGCTGACAGTAAGAAGCCATATTCAACTACAGATGTGGTCATAGGACCAACTGATATTACTGTTGTGGAAAAGGGAAAGATGTCACCAACCAAAAGTAAGCCAAAGGGTCCAAGACGTCTCCCAGACGTTGCCACCAAGGATGTGGCAGAGATCACAAAAGAGCCAGAAATACAGACAGGTTTAGAACATACCAAGACTGTTCTTTTAAAGCAAACAAAGGTCATAGAAACCCTGACCATGTCAAAGAGCTCTGATGATCCCACAGCGGTAAAACCAGGATCTGTTATTGTTGGGACAACTGATGTGGAGCCTGAGCCAGAGAAAGGTGCAGTTGAGATGACTGAGACTTCTCATTTGCAGGAAACAATTCTCACAGCAACCAAAGTTGTATCAAAGAGCTCTGATGATCCCAAAGCAGTAAAACCAGGGTCTGTCATTGTTGGGACTACTGATGTAGAACCTCAGGAAGCTGGTAAAGAACTTGAAAGTGAGAAGGCTACTTCAACTGCAGAGATAGTCATGGGAGCACCTGAAACAACAAGTCCAAAGATTTCTCCTGAACTTTCTCCGAAGGAGGAAACACAGACCATGGAAAAGCCTGACAGTCAGATAACTGAAGCTACTATTGTGGAAGAAATAAAGGTTAAACCCAGAAGGAGAAAGTCAAGAGAAGACCCTGTCAGTCAGAAGCCATCTTCAACTACAAGTGTGGTCGCAAGAAAGTCAAAGATTCCAAAGATTTCTCCTGAACTTTCTCCCAAGGAGGAAACACAGACCATGGAAAAGCCTGACAGTCAGATGAATGAGGCTACTATTGTTGAAGAAACCAAAAGAAGGAAATCAAAGGAAGACGCTAACAGTAAGAAGCCATATTCAACTACAGATGTGGTCACAGCACCAACTGATATTACTGTTTTGGAAAAGGGAAAGATCTCACCAACCAAAAGTAAGCCAAAGGCTCCAAAACGTCTCCCAGACGTTGCCACCAAGGATGTGGCAGAGATCACAAAAGAGCCAGAAATACAGACAGGTTTAGAACATACCAAGACTGTTCTTTTAAAGCAAACAAAGGTCATAGAAACCCTGACCATGTCAAAGAGCTCTGATGATCCCACAGCAGTAAAACCAGGGTCTGTCATTGTTGGGACAACCGATGTAGAACCTCAGGAAGCTGGTAAAGAACTTGAAAGTGAGAAGGCTACTTCAACTGCAGAGATAGTCATGGGAGCACCTGAAACAACAAGTCCAAGGTTTTCTCAAGAACTTTCTCCCAAGGACCAAACACAGACCAAGGAAAAGCCTGACAGTCCGATAACTGAAGCTACTATTGTGGAAGAAACAAAGACTATACCCAAAAGGAGAAAGTCAAGAGAAGACCCTGTCAGTCAGAAGCCTTCAACTAGAGATGTGGTCACAGCAGCAACTGAAATGACTGTTTTGGAAAAGGGAGAGACGTCACCAACCAAAAGTAAGCCAAAGGGTCCAAACCCTCTTTCAGAGGTTTCCACCAAGGAAGTGGCAAAGATCACGGAAGAGCCAGACATACAGAAATCTTTAGAGCAAACGAAGACTGTTCTTTTAAAAGAACCCAGGAGCGTGTCAAAGAGTTCTGATGATACCACAGCTTTAGAACCAGGTTATGATGGTCGTGGGTCTACTGAGGTGAAGCCCCAGGAAGCCAAGAAAGAACATCAAAGTGAAAAGGCTACTTCAACTGCAGAGATAGTCATGGGAGCACCTGAAACAACAAGTCCAAAGTTTTCTCAAGAACTTTCTCCCAAGGAGGAAACACAGACCAAGGAAAAGCCTGACAGTCAGATAACTGAAGCTACTATTGTGGAAGAAACAAAGACTATACCCAAAAGGAGAAAATCAAGAGAAGACCCTGTCAGTCAGAAGCCATCTTCAACTACAAGTGTGGTCGCAAGAAAGTCAAAGAGTCCAAAGGTTTCACAAGAACTTTCTCCCAAGGAGGAAACACAGACCAAGGAAAAGCCTGACAGTCAGATAACTGAAGCTACTATTGTTGAAGAAACCAAAAGTAGGAAATCAAAGGAAGACGCTGACAGTAAGAAGCCATATTCAACAACAGATGTGGTCATAGGACCAACTGATATTACTGTTGTGGAAAAGGGAAAGATGTCACCAACCAAAAGTAAGCCAAAGGGTCCAAGACGTCTCCCAGACGTTGCCACCAAGGATGTGGCAGAGATCACAAAAGAGCCAGAAATACAGACAGGTTTAGAACATACCAAGACTGTTCTTTTAAAGCAAACAAAGGTCATAGAAACCCTGACCATGTCAAAGAGCTCTGATGATCCCACAGCAGTAAAACCAGGATCTTTCATTGTTGGGACTACTGATGTAGAACCTCAGGAAGCTGGGAAAGAATTTGAAATTAGAAAGGCTACTTCAACTGCAGAGATAGTCATGGGAGCACCTGAAACAACAAGTCCAAAGTTTTCTCTAGAACCTTCTCCCAAGGACCAAAAACAGACCAAGGAAAATCCTGAGAGTCAGATAACTGAAGCTACTATTGTGGAAGAAACAAAGATTATACCCAAAAGGAGAAAGTCAAGAGAAGACTCTGTCAGTCAGAAGCCTTCAACTAGAGATGTGGTCACAGCACCAACTGAAATGACTGTTTTGGAAAAGGGAAAGATGTCACCAACCAAAAGTAAGCCAAAGGGTCCAAACCCTCTTTCAGAGGTTTCCACCAAGGAAGTGGCAAAGATCACAGAAGAGCCAGACATACAGAAATCTTTAGCGCAAACTAAGACTCCTCATTTACAGGAAACAATTCTCACAGCAACTAAAGTTGTATCAAAAAGTTGTGATGATCCCACAGCAGTAAAACCAGGGTCTGTCATTGTTGGGACTACTGATGTAGAACCTTGTGAATCTGGAAAAGAACTTGAAATTGAAAAGGCTACTTCAACTGCAGAGATAGTCATGAGAGCACCTGAAACAACAAGTCCAAAGACTTCTCAAGAACTTTCTCCCAAGGAGGAAACACAGACCAAGGAAAATCCTGACAGTCAGATAACTGAAGCTACTATTGTTGAAGAAACAAAGGTTAAACCCAAAAGGAGAAAGTCAAGAGAAGACCCTGTCAGTCAGAAGCCTTCAACTAGAGATGTGGTCACAGCACCAACTGAAATTACTGTTGTGGAAAAGGGAAAGATGTCACCAACCAAAAGTAAGCCAAAGGGTCCAAACCCTCTTTCAGAGGTTTCCACCAAGGAAGTGGCAAAGATCACAGAAGAGCCAGACATACAAAAATCTTTTGAGCAAACGAAGACTGTTCTTTTAATAGAACCCAGGAGCGTGTCAAAGAGTTCTGATGATACCACAGCTTTAGAACCAGGTTATGATGGTCGTGGGTCTACTGAGGTGAAGCCCCAGGAAGCCAAGAAAGAACATCAAAGTGAAAAGGCTACTTCAACTGCAGAGATAGTCATGGGAGCACCTGAAACAACAAGTCCAAAGTTTTCTCAAGAACTTTCTCCCAAGGAGGAAACACAGACCAAGGAAAAGCCTGACAGTCAGATAACTGAAGCTACTATTGTGGAAGAAACAAAGACTATACCCAAAAGGAGAAAATCAAGAGAAGACCCTGTCAGTCAGAAGCCATCTTCAACTACAAGTGTGGTCGCAAGAAAGTCAAAGAGTCCAAAGGTTTCACAAGAACTTTCTCCCAAGGAGGAAACACAGACCAAGGAAAAGCCTGACAGTCAGATAACTGAGCTACTATTGTTGAAGAAACCAAAAAGTAGGAAATCAAAGGAAGACGCTAACAGTAAGAAGCCATATTCAACTACAGATGTGGTCATAGGACCAACTGATATTACTGTTGTGGAAAAGGGAAAGATGTCATCAACCAAAAGTAAGCCAAAGAGTCCAAAACGTCTCCCAGACGTTGCCACCAAGGATGTGGCAGAGATCAGAAAAGAGCCAGAAATTCAGACAGGTTTAGAACATACCAAGACTGTTCTTTTAAAGCAAACAAGTGTCATAGAAACCCTGACCATGTCAAAGAGCTCTGATGATCCCACAGCAGTAAAACCAGGGTCTGTCATTGTTGGGACTACTGATGTAGAACCTCAGGAAGCTGGGAAAGAATTTGAAATTAGAAAGGCTACTTCAACTGCAGAGATAGTCATGGGAGCACCTGAAACAACAAGTCCAAAGATTTCTCAAGAACTTTCTCACAAGGACGAAACACAGACCAAGGAAAAGCCTGACAGTCAGATAACTGAAGCTACTATTGTGGAAGAAATAAAGACTATACCCAAAAGGAGAAAGTCAAGAGAAGACCCTGTCAGTCAGAAGCCTTCAACTAGAGATGTGGTCACAGCACCAACTGAAATGACTGTTTTGGAAAAGGGAAAGATGTCACCAACCAAAAGTAAGCCAAAGGGTCCAAACCCTCTTTCAGAGGTTTCCACCAAGGAAGTGGCAAAGATCACGGAAGAGCCAGACATACAGAAATCTTTAGAGCAAACGAAGACTGTTCTTTTAATAGAACCCAGGAGTGTGTCAAAGAGTTCTGATGATACCACAGCTTTAGAACCAGGTTATGATGGTCGTGGGTCTACTGAGGTGAAGCCCCAGGAAGCCAAGAAAGAACTTGAAAGTGAGGAGGCTACTTCAACTGCAGAGATAGTCATGGGAGCACCTGAAACAACAAGTCCAAAGATTTCTCCTGAACTTTCTCCCAAGGAGGAAACACAGACCATGGAAAAGCCTGACAGTCAGATAACTGAAGCTACTATTGTGGAAGAAACAAAGGTTAAACCCAAAAGGAGAAAATCAAGAGAAGACCCTGTCAGTCAGAAGCCTTCAACTAGAGATGTGGTCACAGCACCAACTGAAATTACTGTTTTGGAAAAGGGAAAGATGTCACCAACCAAAAGAAGGTCAAAGAGTCCAACACCTCTTTCAGAGGTTTCCACCAAGGAAGTGGCAAAGATCACGAAAGAGCCAGACATACAGAAATCTTTAGCGCAAACTAAGACTCCTCATTTACAGGAAACAATTTTCTCAGCAACAAAAGTTTTGCCAAAGACTTATGCAGAGGTAGTCATTGGAGCACTTGAAACGATAAGTCGAAAGGTTTCTCAAGAACTTTCTCCCAAGGAGGAAACACAGACAATGGAAAATCCTGACAGTCAGATAACTGAAGCTACTATTGTGGAAGAAACAAAGACTATACCCAAAAGGAGAATGTCAAAGGAAGGTTGTGACATTCAAAAGCCAGACTCGGATCAACCTTCTTCTGCTGTTTCTGAATTATTACAACCATGTGAGACAGAGAGAGAAGTTATAGAAATCAGCCGATATGAGGAAGATGCATTGAAGCCAAGTCAAAGTGAAATTAAGATAGAAACCACACAGGATCGATCAACAGAGGTCAAGGAGCATGGGGTTAAAGAACAGCATCCTGAAATGTCACTTCATGGTATACATGATGTAGCCACAAACCTGGAAGAAAAGTCTGTTAAGATTGAGAAAATTCCAATCAAGCATGAGGTATGTGTTTTACAAATTGATATTCCAGCTGGCCCTCTGGAATCCCACGGTGAAAAACAACACACGCATGATGCACGTCAACGTTTGCTTGAACTGTCTGATAGAGAAGAGAAAATCCACAAAGAGCCTGAAGTGTGTGTTTTACAACCTGATACACAGGAACCTTTAAAGGAGCATGAAACCCAAGGTGATGTTGTAGACAATGTGACAAGGATTGATAAAGATCAAGCAAAAGATTCTGTTGTTGAGAGGTCAATTGTAGAAATGAAGGAGGCTGATGAGAGCATTTCTGTTGAGACAACCAAGGAACCAAGGAGAGAAGTAGTTAAAAAAAGTACGAAGGTCAAACAGTTGCCTAAATGCAAAGATAAGACTGAGACTGACATTCACAGTGAGAAGGCTGCAGTAAAGACAAAAGCTAAGGTGCAACAAATCACCACTGAAATCCAAGAGGTGTCAGCTCAGAGTGACTCTTTTACAGCAGCGCAGCAACTTGAGGAAAACAAAGAACCTGCGGAAATAAGTAGCTCCCAACAAGACAAAGTTAAACCAAGTCTACCTAGTACTCTGGAACAGGAACCTAAAACTGTCATAACAGAAAAGGAACCAAGTGTCCAGTTTGAGACCGTTAAAGACAGCAAGGATGTGACGACCACAGATGTTCACCCTGACCAGTCTTTAGTTAAGACGATCAGGTTTGAAGTAGAAGTGAGCTCTACTGAATCTCCAGAGTATACTAAATTACCAGAAGTTAAACAGGAGATACCAAAAATCCTCATAACAACAGAGGAAAGTCCCAAAGAGGTCAAAGATCCTGGTGCTGAAGAAAGGAAGGTTCAAGTGTTGAAACAAGAAATACAAGAAACACCCAAGAGCCAGGAAACAGAATCTGTGAACAAGGGAGAAATCAATGTGAGTGAACATGAACCTAAACCAGTCTCAAAAGAAAAGGAACCAAGGATGAAATCAAGTGTCCAGTTTGAGACAGTTAAAGAAAGCAAGAATGTGACGACCACAGATGTTCACCCTGACCGGTCTACAGATAAAATGATCAGGTTTGAAGTAGAAGTGAGCTCTACTGAATCTCCAGAGTGTGAAAAATTACCAAAAGTTAAACAGGAGATACCAAAAATCCTTAAAACCACAAGTCTCACAGAGGTCAAAGATCCTGGTGCTGAAGAAAAGAAGGTTCAAGTGTTGAAACAAGAAATACAAGAAGCACCAAAGAGCCAGGAAACAGAATCTGTGAACAAGGGAGAAATCAATGTGAGTGAACAAGAACATAAAACTGTCACAACAGAAAAGGAATCAAGGATTGAATCAATTGTCCAGTTTGAGACAGTTAAAGACAGCAAGGATGTAACGACCACAGATGTTCACCCTGACCAGTCTTTAGTTAAGAAGATCAGGTTTGAATTAGAAGTGAGCTCTACTGAATCTCCAGAGTGTGGAACATTACCAGAAGTTAAACAGGAGATACCAAAAATCCTCATAACAACAGAGGAAAGTCTCAAAGAGGTCAAAGATCCTGGTGCTGAAGAAAGGAAGGTTCAAGTGTTGAAACAAGAAATACAAGAAACACCCAAGAGCCAGGAAACAGAATCTGTGAACAAGGGAGAAATCAATGTGAGTGAACAAGAACCTAAACCAGTCTCAAAAGAAAAGGAACCAAGGATGAAATCAAGTGTCCAGAGTGAGACAGTTAAAGAAAGCAAGAATGTGACAACAACAGTTAAGACGATCAGGTTTGAAGAAGAAGTGAGCTCTACTGAATCTCCAGAGTGTGGAACATTACCAGAAGTTAAACAGGAGATACCAAAAATCCTCAAAACCACAAGTCTCAAAGAGGTCAAACATCCCAGTGTCCAAGAAAAGAAGGTTCAAGTGTTGAAACAAGAAATACAAGAAGCACCCAAGAGCCAGGAAACAGAATCTGTGAACAAGGGAGAAATCCACATGAGTGAACAAGA
Source organism: Hippoglossus stenolepis (assembly GCF_022539355.2). Classification (NCBI taxonomy): domain Eukaryota; kingdom Metazoa; phylum Chordata; class Actinopteri; order Pleuronectiformes; family Pleuronectidae; genus Hippoglossus; species Hippoglossus stenolepis. The sequence goes on from NC_061492.1 coordinate 1,917,907, forward strand.
ACCTAAACCAGTCTCAAAAGAAAAGGAACCAAGGATTGAATCAAGTGTCCAGTTTGAGACCGTTAAAGAAAGCAAGGATGTGACGACCACAGATGTTCACCCTGACCAGTCTTTAGTTAAGACGATCAGGTTTGAAGTAGAAGTGAGCTCTACTGAATCTCCAGAGTGGGAAAAATTACCAGAAGTTAAACAGGAGATACCAAAAATCCTCATAACAACAGAGGAACGTCCCAAAGAGGTCAAAGATCCTGGTGCTGAAGAAAGGAAGGTTCAAGTGTTGAAACAAGAAATACAAGAAACACCCAAGAGCCAGGAAACAGAATCTGTGAACAAGGGAGAAATCAATGTGAGTGAACAAGAACATAAAACTTGGTCCGAGACACGATGAGACCAAACCAGTCTCAAAAGAAAAGGAACCAAGGATGAAATCAAGTGTCCAGTTTGAGACAGTTAAAGAAAGCAAGAATGTGACGACCACAGATGTTCACCCTGACCGGTCTACAGATAAAATGATCAGGTTTGAAGTAGAAGTGAGCTCTACTGAATCTCCAGAGTGTGAAAAATTACCAAAAGTTAGAGATGAGATACCAAAAATCCTTAAAACCACAAGTCTCAAAGAGGTCAAACATCCCGGTGTCCAAGAAAAGAAGGTTCAAGTGTTGAAACAAGAAATACAAGAAGCACCAAAGAGCCAGGAAACAGAATCTGTGAACAAGGGAGAAATCAATGTGAGTGAACAAGAACCTAAACCAGTCTCAAAGGAAAAGGAACCAAGGATGAAATCAAGTGTCCAGAGTGAGACAGTTAAAGACAGCAAGAATGTGACAACAACAGTTAAGACGATCAGGTTTGAAGAAGAAGTGAGCTCTACTGAATCTCCAGAGTGGGAAAAATTACCGGAAGTTAAACAGGAGATACCAAAAATCCTTAAAACCACAAGTCCCAAAGAGGTCAAACATCCCGGTGTCCAAGAAAAGAAGGTTCAAGTGTTGAAACAAGAAATACAAGAAGCACCAAAGAGCCAGGAAACAGAATCTGTGAACAAGGGAGAAATCAATGTGAGTGAACAAGAACATAAAACTGTCACAACAGAAAAGGAACCAAGGATTGAATCAATTGTCCAGTTTGAGACAGTTAAAGACAGCAAGGATGTGACGACCACAGATGTTCACCCTGACCATTCTACAGATAAAATGATCAGGTTTGAAGTAGAAGTGAGCTCTACTGAATCTCCAGAGTGTGGAACATTACCAGAAGTTAAAGATGAGATATCAAAAATCCTTAAAACCACAAGTCTCACAGAGGTCAAAGATCCTGGTGCTGAAGAGAAGAAGGTTCAAGTGTTGAAACAAGAAATACAAAAAGCACCAAAGAGCCAGGAAACAGAATCTGTGAAAAAGGGAGAAATCAATGTGAGTGAACGTGAACATAAAACTGTCACCACAGAAAAGGAATCAAGTATCCAGTTTGAGACTCTTGAAGAAAGCAAAGATGTTTCGTCAGACCCGTCTACAGTTAAGATGATCAGGTTTGGAGTCAGCACTGAAAGACAACAGGATGCAGCTCAGAGTGACTCCACTAAACCTGCATCTGCTGCTTCTACAGCCGTGCAGCCACTTGAGGAAAAGACAGAATCTGTCAAATTAAGCTTTCCTGAAGAAGACCGAGTGAAACCAAGTCAAATTGATACTCAGCCAGAAATCCTTACAACCACACAGCAAAGTCTTAAAGAGGGTAAAGAAAGCAAGGATGTGACGACCACAGATGTTCAGCCTGACCCGTCTACAGTTAAGACGATCGGGTTTGAAGTAGAAGTGAGCTCTACTGAATCTCCATCTGGACTCAGTGTGGATCCTAAAGTCCAAACACACAAACACACAACAGATCCAACAGAAAAGAAAGAAGAGGAACAGGAGGAGAAGAGATTAATTCAGAAACAACAAAGTGAAACAATAGTTAAAGCAGAGATACAAAATGTTCCACTCCCAAAATCCACAGCTGCCACCAGTGGTGAGGTCTGGCATCATGGCCTTGGTTTACTGAAGGTAAGACATGAGGGGCGCTGAACTTCTTCCCTCTGGTAAATTATATTCCTTGGTCTCATCTCTGCCTCCTTGGAGCTGCTCTGCATTTCTGGAAAAGCTTTACATCTTCTCAAACCCATCACTTTCCTCAATCTGTCCATTGCTGCAGCTCCTCTTTTCAGCCTCTGTCTGAAACACTTGGTTGTAGCTCGTGTCTCTTTAAGCCCCCCCTCGCCTGATGAAGCCCAGTCTGCTCTGATTGGCCAACTGGACCTCTCTGTTGTGGTTGGTCAACTGCTTCCAGCACGTGTATTGGCTTTCACTCTGGCTTTACATCACGTGACATCATGATCATACAGAATACCTTCTCTTGGCAAAGCAAAAAACATTAACTGGTCGGTTTACTTTTTTCTTGTCGGCAACGGTACAAAATGTGCATTTGTGACTAGAACACAAGTTGAGATAGAGAGAAAGGAATAAAAGGTCATATATGAGTGTCTTCTCATGTGCATGAACATGTCTGCACTTGCTCCCTAACATTCTTTAATCACTCACTGTTCTGCTTCTTTCAAAAACCTCCAATCTTCATGAAATGTTTACTTACTAATATATGGGGTTGATCATGTCCATGTTTTTAGTGATGCTGCATGAAAGTGAAGTACATGATCCCTGAGACATTTATTATCTGTGCTACCAAAGGATTAAGAGCCTCAGGCTGGGAACATGAATTACTTCAAACCTGATTTAATTATCCTGCAAGTCACAGGGCAAGTCCTGCAGGTCCCTGGTGCACGTTCAGAAAAGAAAGGATTATTCAGATGGAACAGACTTATCTCACAGAGAGTCAGAATTATTCTTGCTTTAATACAGGAGTTTGTATATCCACAACAGGAACACCTACGCAGTGGTGAAAAGATATCCCCAGCTCAGAAATCGTCAACGCACGTTAGCCTGGAAGAAGTAACCCGGGAGGAAGGATTAGCTGCTCGGGAAAACAAAGAAGAAGAACGTGTTGTGAAGAAACAAGGTGTGGAGTCGGCAGAAAGCTCCGGCATCGGGAGAATCTTCCCAGAAATGCAGCTACTCTCAGGAACAGGACCCAGCAGTGAAATCACTGAGGTATGTTCACTCTCTGTATACTGCCTCTTCCATGCAAACACCAGAAGTTACCAAAGTTAGAAAAGGAGTTTTTAAATGTCTGCGATGAGAACTGCACTGTCAGCAATGCTGGTCTGAATGTGGGACATACAGTACTTGGGTCTGTTGCATCATACCTGTTGCGCTCCACTGTATAATCACATTAATAAAAACTTTAAACAACGCTCAAAGACACTTCAAATAACTAGAAAATTAAATACACAGCTTTAAAAGCAGTGAAAGAAGAGGTGTGCTATGAGTCACGTTTTGAAGGTGAGCGGGTCGGTGATTTGTTTGGATTTAGAGTTCCAGAGGGGGGGGGGGGCAGCGGTAGGTTCTGTGGCCCCAGGTCTGGTGCTCTGTTCTGAGTGGAGGTGACAGGAGGGGGTGTGGTGGTGGAACATGTCAGTGAGGTAGGAGAGTGGCAGAGTTGTCGAGGACTAACTATTATAATATTGCACCAAAGGAATAGTATAATTTCTTAATTTTAGTCAGTCAGTCAGAGTTGGAGGTGCTGAGACTTTAATAACATAATATTTAGAACATTTTACTCTACAACAGGCAACAAACTTTGCTTTCATCCCAAATGTAATCTTCATTTGTGCATAAGAAAGACTACACAGAGAATATCAGTGAAAAAATCTGATACTAGAAAACATATTAAATTGAAACGTTTTAGGCCTCCTGCTATGCTACTATCAAAATGTTACTCTAAAATTTAAGTGAAAGTTTTTATTTATGTATTTGTTTGGCCTTGCAGTTACAGCATCTTGCCAGTAGGGGTGCTGCTAAAGGGACAAATTACACAGAACAAACCTTTTCGGCCTCAAATGAGCTCGAACCTGCTCAGAACATGAATTTTGAGACATGTTCTCTTTCTCTCTAGGTTAAATCCCACGATGATACTCCAGAGACTCTGATTACGTCCACCACTGACATGGACGAGCGTGTGAACAGACTGGTGTCTCAAATCTTGAGCTGCAGGAATCGCCCAGCTGAGCTTAGCCCAGCAGCCATGGCCCGGCAGGTGGAGGAGGCGCAGGTGAGATCATAGATCGCAGGAGTCACTCAGTGATTTATGGTTTATTCATAGCAGCAGCAGGATTTGTAGATACAGGTGGAGTTTGACAGCAGCAAAACATCAATAATATTCCTTCAGATCTGGGCATGTTCAGTGTGTAAATCTCTGCCAGACAGATATTCAAAACAGCTGCACACTTGCCAAAATAATTGTGCAATCAAACCCTTAAGGTTTTAAACCACTTCAAGGCAATTTGCTTGTTTTTAGTAATAGTCCTTTCATCTCAACATAGATACTATTTGCTCTGTGTTCTTTGCTGTGTTGAGTATAGCAGTGCAGAGAGTCCGCCCAGGCCCAGGGGTCGTTACTGTCCCAGCTGAGAGGAGCTGAATCTACGGACAGAGACTCACTGGAGCACCTGGAGGATGAGTGGAGCGCTGCAGCTCAGGATGCAGCTGCCGTCATCCAGAGCAAAGAGGCCCAGCTGGAGCTTGTGATGGATTACGGCCGACAGACGCAAACAGCCCAGACCACAGTGGAGAGACAGACCGCAGAACTGGACGCTGTGGAAACGTGAGTTTGATAAATTTGAAAATGTAACATGTACGGAGACTTTGATTGTGTAAATATACTGTAAATAAAGATGGACGACATGATGGCTTCCCGAAAGGGAAGTTAAAGCATTGTGGTGGCTGGCTGCAGTGTAGGTCGTAAGCCCGGCCTCCTCCATGTTAGAAGATGGGACATAGACAATAAAAGGCAAACACACGTCAAATCAAATTTTCTTAAAGGTAGTTTCGGTAATTTGATGTAGTTTAAATCACACTGATGTTCAGCTGAGACTGACTCACGCTTGGTTGAGTTACTACACAGACTCTGGCTCCAAGTTATGTCATCGCCACAAGATGGTAGGATTCTTATCTGCAATATTTTGGCTTTATTTCTGGATAGTGGGAGGAAGTGGAGATGTTTAATTTACAGTATGACATGTAAAAAGATTTGCAACAACCCCAAAAAAAACTGAATTGTTTCTTTCAGGTCGAAGGGACAGAGCAGCTCCAAGGAGGCGGAGCATCTATGCTCGTTCCAGAGAAGTATGGAGGACAACAGAACGGTACTCGGAGAGTTGCTTTTGACCTTCACCACGTTGTGCCCCCACCTCAGCCAGTCTGAGCGATCAAACGCCCACACGGAGCAGAGGAACCTACACGAGAGGTGGAGAGGCCTGGAGAGAGCTGTGGAGAGGAGCCTTCATCACACAAGGGTCCACTCTCACGAGACCAGCAGCCTTCAGTCAGAGATATCAAACCTCCGGGAACATTTGGAAACAATTGACAAAGACCTCGAGGCCAAGTCTCCTGCGGTCACTCAGTGGAATTGCAAGAAGGCTCAGCAGCTGATGGAAGCCAATGCTGAGGTTAAAGCCGCCAAGCAGAAGTTCCTCTATTTGCAGAAGCGTTCAGAGGCACTAATGCTCAGCTCACGTTGGGAGAAGGAAACAAAAGAAATACAACAGGGGCTCCAGATGATCCAAGACAAACTCAGTCACACAGAAGAACTAGTGTCCAGTCAAACCCAGAGCAGCAGCAACCCCATCATGGAGAAAATCATCACAGTGATGAGGGACGGCCTGGCCTGGGCGAAGCAGACAGAGAGTGATATCGAGGGAAGGAGGAAGACGGTGGCTCTCCTCCCTGAAGAGGTTCACCGGCAGCTCAGAGATCTGAAGAAGCTGCAGTCGGAGGTGATGAGCAAACAAGGCCAACTGGAGTCACTGGTGGAGGAGGTGACGGAGCTCCTTCCACAGCTGGACCAGGCGGAGGAGGTGCCCGTGGTTCGCACTTCTCTTCAAACACTTCAAAAACTCTCATACTCCACCACTGATAAGTTAGCCAAAGCTGTGAGAGAGATAGAGTCAGGACTGCAGACCAGAGAAAAGATGTCCGAGCAGATTGCTGACCTAGATTCCTGGGTTGTGGCTCACCTGCACAGGGAGGCCTCCAGGAGTGAAGACAGTGAGTTGAGAAACCCAACTGAGCTCGATCGCAGAGTTCGTCAGCTGCAGGAGACACTGGCTGAGGCTGACAAGCAGTCCGCCGTCTGTGAGGCGCTGTTGATGAAGAGTAAAGACATTTCCTCTGAACTCAGCATCTCAGAGAAATGTCAACTCTTTGAAAAGCTAACTAACCTCCAGGAAGACATCAGAGCCATTAGTAGCTATGAAAAGGTCAACAAGAAGGAGCTGGATGAATTCGTCCAAACTCGAGAGTCCAACAAGAAGAATCTGGTCACCATCGAACAAAGCCTGAGGCAGATGATAGGGGATCTCAGCAGACACAGGTATCCCATCACAAGTGAGTCCCTGCAACCTATAGAACCTTTCAAACACATGATTCTGGAGCATAAATCCCAGGTGGACCTCCTGCAGCCCTCGATTCCCCAGGAAAAGACAAAAGAACTCCACTCGATCATTTCTGAAATTCACAGCAAATTGATCAACCTGGAAACCAAAGGCAGGGAGCATGAGAAGTACCTGGGCATGAGGCAGCGAGTGGAGGACCTCAGGGAGAACGTTCGGGAGCAGGTCCGACAGACTAAAGACGACAGCAAACAGCTGGAGGACAAGTACAGAAGATGTCAGACCCTCATTGTCCAGATTCCTCTGATAAAGTGGTTGTGTGAGGAGGCTCGCTCCGAACTCCAGACGATCTCCACTGACCTCTACCCCTCTCAGCTGGCCGCAGAACAGCAGAGGCTCAAACAGAGCGACGAGAGCCTGGACACGTTGCAGATCATGCTCTACAACAACCTCAGCATCATCGAGTGGAACCTGCTGAAGGAACTGGACCTGGAATCGGTGAAGAAAGACACCGAGGCTTTTCTCTCAAAGAACCAGCAGGAGCTTGGGAAAGTCACCGTGCTGGAGCCAAATGAAACAGCAATCGACAAAGAATACCAGAGAATCTTGTCTTTGAAAAAGACAGTCGAGTCCAGAATAAGAGCGCTGGAGATTCTCGAGCAGAAGAAGGGAAAAAGAAGAGGAAGCAAGTCCCAAGAGCGGTCGGCCTTGAAGAAATCAGTCCTGAGTGAATGTGACTCAAAAATGGCAAGTTGCATTGTTCTCCTTTTTTTTAATCATTCAATTGTTCCAATGCTTTTTATCGTGGGTTTGACGATAACATTTTAATAAGTAAGTATTCAAAGTTTAATACTTTAAATTACCCATGATCGTCTGCTTCCTGAACCAGAAGACTACTGCTGTAACAAATCCACCAAACTCCTTAATGTTTGAGTTTCCTGCTGAATATTGGAGATAAACTCTGGTTTTTAATAACTTCTCAGTCTTTTAAACTGATCTACAGTTCAGCTTCACTCTTCAACTGGAGCTGATTGTGACTGTAACCTGACCCTAACCCTTATTTTGGCAGTTTCATCCATCAACAGTGAAAAACTTAAAATCTGGGGATGTGTGTGTGTTTGGTTCGGGGACAGTCCGAATATGATCACACACATAAATAATCCACCAGTTTTACTATATTTCTTAAACCAAAAAAAATCAACAAACAGAATGAAAACTAATGCTTCAGTCTTGATTACAATGATTAGTCAAAATGTGTATTTTTTACATTTTAGGAAAACCTCCTCCAGGCCCGGGAGTCTTTGAGAAGCTACACCCGTGCTGTGAAAGTAGCGGTGCAGTTCCTGAGGGACATCGAGCTGTGTCTGCTGCCCCCGTGTGGCTCCGCTGGGCCCTGCAGCGAGAGGCTGGAGGAGACCCAGGAGGCTCTGGTGTCTCTGCAGCAGCAGTTCCAGACCCACGTAGAGCGGCTCCAGAGCCAGTTTGCTCTGCACCCTTACCTGTCGCCTCAGAAGACCGAGCAGCTCCAGGAGAACATCCTGAGCCAGCTCCTGGTGAGGATGTCCACGCTCCAGGCAAAGGGCCACGTCCAACTGGAGAGTCTCAGCAGGTACGAGGCTTGCATCTTTATTTATAACAATAATATCATTGTGTAGCACATTTATTTATAATTTCTCAGACAGTATTGAATGGTTTAGTATATATTGTATGTTTTGTGGAGAGAAAGACAATAAACAGAGACAGACATTCAGCCGCTCTAGTGTTTGAATAGAGTCAGTCGCTTCTTCCTATAATGAATTTTCTGTCTTTCAGGTGTGCGGAACATCACAGATCTTTCAACAAGTCCCAGGAGGAAATCTTCCAGAGAGTGAAGGGTGCAGAAAGCAGCTTGTTGCAGTTTATCTCTCAGAAACCAACCTGTCTCACTGACTGCACGGACCAGGAGGCAAAGCTCCGAGTGCGTAACAGCCTGCATCTCTACGACACCTTGTGTTTGTCATTCCTTCTGTTCTTGAATTAAATGGACTGACGTTCTGGTGCAGGCTCTGTCGGAGGAGGTGCAGTCCCTGCTGAGGCGTCTGGAGGAGCTGAACGAGTGGTGCCCGGAGCAGAGCTGTCGTGGAGGCCGGGAGGCCACGGTCACCGCCGTCTGGAAAACGGTATCCAGACTTCGCCGCTGCACTCGGGAGCTCGCACCTCGCAGCAAACAGGGGATCGCAGAGTGGAGCGATGTCACCAACAGTGTGAGTAGATGAAGACACAAACAGGAATTCAGCTTCACATGCACCATGATCCAAAATGAAACCGAACGGTGTCACGAGTTTTATAATTATTTTGTTCAGGTATGTTGTCTTTAGAGAAATCTGCTTTAATATTCAATCAAAATGTTGAATTGTAATAGTAGACATATCATTAAACGGTTTGAATTTTATCTATTCAAATTACAGGTGTTGTATTCTCAGGTTTATTTACATCAGTATAAAAAATTAGGTTGAGGTAACCTGAGGCTGAAGTTTTGAGTTCAGTGCCACTGAGACTGACGTAGAAAAAGAACAAGATGGCGCTAGACACAATCCGTTTATAACAACGCGTCTCCTCTCAGGTGGAAAAGGCCTCTACTGTCCTGGAGCTGGTGGAGGCGGAGCTTCCTGACGGCTCACAGGCGAAGGCGTCCACTGAAGAGCTTCACGACGTGCTGCAGTCCCGGGAACAGTACCAGGACCGACTGGACTGCGAGCATCGATCCCTGTCGGCGCTGGAGCTGCGTGCCGCAAGGATGCTGGGTGTCCCCGCCCACCTGGAGCAGGCCCCTCCCACTCCGCTCTGTCAGCAGCTGCAGGCGATGCAGGCCCGATACAGCAGGTGAGAGGTCATTGGATAACTTTATTTAGAGAATATCTATGATAATCAAGTCCTCCTAGCATCATTTGATCATCAAGGGTAAATATCCTGCATGAGCTGCCTCTAAGGGTTCAGACACCCGACGCAGAAAACTTGTTTCGGCTGCTTGTACTCGGGATCTTGTTCTTTCGGTCACTATCCAAAGCTCATGACCACAAGTGAGAGTCGGACCATAGATCAACTGGTAAAGCCAAAGCTTTGCCTTGTTGCTCAGCTCCATCTTCACCACAATGGTCCGGTACAGCGCCCGCATCACTGCTGATCCCACACTGACCCACTCGTCCACCTCTTAATCCATCTTCTGCTCAATCGTGAACTGGACCTCGAGAAAGTTACACTCCTCCACTTGGGGCAACCACGACTTTGTTTGAGTTTTTTAATTAATCCCTTCAATAATCATTTCATCATCATTTCCAATCATTTCCAATCCCTGCTACGCCAATCAGGTAAAAGTGGGTCGGACTGTGGTGCCTCTGGACGGTGCTTTAACTGTCGTGAGGCTTTGAGCTTTCACTCTCATGCATTTTAGGTAAGAACAGTTTTTTAACAACTGTTGCTGGATGTGCGTGTTTGTGTGTTTCCACAGTGTGAAGCAGAGGAGCAAGGAGGGTTTGGAGGCTTCCAGGCTGGAGCTGCAGGAGAGGGAAAAGGTGTGGAAGGACCTGCAGGGCGTCCGGGTTTGGCTGGAGGCCGCAGACGGTCTTCTGTCGGAGATGGAGAAGAGCAGCAGCACACAGGAGCTACAGGTGGGACACACTTCTGCTTCAACTAGTTTATATCAAAGTCACATCACAACGAGTGTTGGCTTCTTTCTGTCAAACAGGTGTTTGCAAGATGAAACTTCCTCTGAAATGCTTTTTCATTTCGTGGATGTTTTGGTTGCATGAAGGTCAGATATGTTACATTGATGGTCTGCAGATGTACGGACTGTGAAGTGGTTTAATATTGAATGTAGACAGAGAGGAGCTGCTATTCATGTGCAGTAAATATCAAACAGTCGACTTGTTTGCTGTTCGGGGTTCGTTTCCATAAACTCACCAACTCCGAGAATCACTCTGCCCTTTGTCCCAGAACCTGAGCAGAGGCCAACGTCTCCACTCACACACACACACACACACACACACACACACACACACACACACACACACACACACACACACACACACACACATCCCGCTTAGAGAGGGTCTGTGTTGATGAAAGACATGAATACCCCCCCATCAGTCCCACCATCCTGACTCCCCCTCTTGTACCAAACACCTTTTGTTCACCGTTGTAAGTGGATCTTCCAGGTGGCCTTTGTAGCCTCACACACACACACACACACACACACACACACACACACACACACACACACACACACACACACACACACACACACACACACACACACACACACACACACAAAGTTCCAACTGACCTCTTACCCTTCAACCAAACAGCCTGAAGTGCTGACGAGACAAAACATCCTCAGATTACACAAATGTTCTCTTTCCTTTAATATTCTAACTTTCCAAAGACTTTTTTAGAAATGTCCTCACTTCATCAAATAGAGTAAACGTACAAGAACACACACTCACCCACGTCCTCCCCCACGTCCTCCCCCAGTCTCATCACTCATCTCCCTGTACCCTCGAGGGCTTGTTCCCTTTCTTTGTATCACTCACTCTCTCTCTCTCACACACACAAACACACACAGACACACACAGACACACACACAAACTAAACGTGCTCAGTTTCCCGTAGCGATAACGAGAAGCACCTCCCTCCTCAGCAGAGCGTCGGACACGTTCAGACGGAGGTGGTCTCCTCTGCGTTCTCTCTCACAGTCGATCAGATTTTATTTTGAAGGTAGTTTGTTACAGTAGAATCTAATGGAGGCGAAGAGAGTTTTCTCCGACTGCGGCGGAGTTGAAGGACGTTGAAGAGGAACGTTTGACGGCCGCAGCAGGAGAGAGAGCTGCTGAACAAACCCCTGAGAGCAGGTTACTCACAGAAAGATGGAGATAAGATCAGTGTCGGTGGCTTCGTGCTCAGAAACTGATTTCCTCTGTTTGAAAACTTAAACCCCTCTAATGAAAATGTTGCTGATGTTGCTTTTAGGGAAGTGATGTGTCAGTAACTGTTGTTAATAATCTGCTTACGAGTGCTTTTCTCACTGTGGTTTCAGGAGGTCCACGGCCAGCTCTTTACCCAGAAGGCTTTGCTGCTGCGCATCATGGAGAGCATGAAAACGAAGTACTCCGACATGTACACGCTGGTCCCAGTCGAGATCGAGGGCCAACTGCAGGAGGTCAATCAATCCCTGCAGCAAGTGGAAGTGAAGGTACGCACGACTTTTATTTTGACATAGTTGGTGTTGAGTGGAAAGATTTATGGGCAGATTTATAAGAAACTTCCACTTCCTCCCAAATTGGTGATTGATTTTGAAGGTTTAGTTTTATCCGTGTGTGGTTGTTGGGTCCATCAGGTGGGAGAAGCTGTGCAGCGGAGCGGACCCGTCCACAGGCTCGGAGCAAAGCTGTCAGAGATCCAGGCTGGTCTGAGGTCAGTCCAGAAGAGACTGGAGCAGAGAAGTCCGACTGTGATCGAAGCCAAGGTCACTCAGAAGGTGAGCAGACACATGGGAGATGGCATGAGATATCTTTGTGTTGTTTCCGTCATCGTGTCCAAACTGAAGCTGAGTTTTACAGTAAACCTTCACCTGTGTCTGTGTGTCCGTCTCTCAGCGAGTGTGGGATGAGCTGGACGTGTGGCACTCGTGTCTGGCAGCGCTGGAGGTGGACATGCAGGACCTGGACAAACCAGAGGAGGCTCTGTCCCTCACCGAGAGGATGGTGGAGGTCCAGCAGCGTCACTCACAACTGGCCAAGCAGGCCGAGCAGAGGACCACCCTCCTCAGCAAGGTCAGACTTCAGTTCCCAGTTTGTAACCTGATTGTTATTTTTATTACTGGTTGTTGTGCCTCTGGATTTGTCTTTTCATTTAATGCTGTTGTTGCCAAAGAGTCTTGATCGCCCCCTGGTGGCTGGCTGCAGTTTATGTCATAAAACCCGCCTCCTCCTTGCTAGTGGACAAGACATGGACCAAATAAATGTTTGTGAAAGGTCGTTTCCGTCATGTTAGGTAGTTGGAGGTAGAGGAGGGCGGTGACTCTGCAGCAGAGTTAACGTTGTGATTTGTTCTAAAGATAAATATTGTTCATGTCTCTGCTCAGACTCAAACGTGGCTTCAGGAGCATCGGGAGATGATCAGCAGCTCTAAGAGCTGGATGTCTGAAGCTCAGTCGTGGCTCGCTGCGCCCTGCACCTACACCAGCGCTAAATGTCTGAGCAGCCACGTTCACACTCTGCAGGTCGGTCACTCAAACACATTTTCATCCATCTTGACTGTAAATTGAGAAAATAAATCAAGTCAAGGCTGTTTTCATCTCCTCCGTCCTGTGCTGCAGATGGTGTTGGGTGACTCGGCACAGATCCGCACGACTCTGCAGGGCTTCACCTCGGTGCTGCAGGAAATGTCGCAGATTTGCGACGTTGCGAACCTCCACCAGCAGCTGGTCGAAGCCGATCGACAAGTGGCCGACGTTCAAGACAGCTTCACTGCTCCTCTGTCTCAGCTGGAGCACGCTGCTGCTGTGAGTCCTCCATTTTATTCTTTATTCAGTCCTCTGCTCCTGCACTTTTCTGTTTTCTGAATCGCCAAATATATCGTCTTGATTTCCAGGAGGTGGAGGCCATTGAGAGCGAGGTCAAGCGGATGGAGAGCGAAGTGGCCGAGATCAAGACGTTGTTATCGTCTCCGGAGACGTTCCCCAGCCCCCGAGAGGAGAGTCTGAAGGTGAGCGGAGAGGAAGAGTCATTCATTATGACTCCAGTCTTAACTGGTCCACTCTCTGAGCGCTCTTCTTGTGTTTACAGGAGGTTGAGAAGAAGATCCAGACCATGAGGACGACAGTGGCTGAGATCCAGAGGTGTAAACCAGACCTTTGTCTTCCAGAGAAGTCCGAAGAGACTCTGACCGTCTTCACTGTCGTGGACCAGCTCCAGAACCTGCTGCTGGAACTGGAGAAGGTCCGACATCAAACCAGTCAGTCAGTGGTTCCTGTGCCACAGATCTGTCCTTCACTGAACCTTCTACTTTACTCCTCTTGCAGAAGGTCCCTGCTCTGTTCATCCAGCAGCCTCCGACTCCGGTCCAGACCAAAGCTCCGTCGGCCGAACAGACGACAACTCGGCCTCAGCTCCTGAAATCCTCTTCGGAGGAGGCAGAGGTGACTTTGGTTCATTCTCCAAACAGCTTTGAGATCAGGTGCCGGTTTCAGAGAGATTATGCACAGCCAGAAAGTCAAAATAATCAATTTCACTTTCGTGTCTGTCTCTTAGAAGGAAGACGCAGAGGAAGGACAGATCAAAATCGTCCACGTGGAAGAGGATGTGCTGACGAGACTTGGAGCGACGCTGCAGACGGTGGAGCAGTCCCCCCCCGAGCAGAGAATCAGTCCTCAGGTAAGAAAGTCAGGGAGACTCCTGCTCAAGGGTTTGAGCCATAGACGGTAAATAAAGATGGACGACGTGGCAGCTCCCAACAGTGAAGCCCCCTGGTGGCTGTCTGCGGTACAGGTCATAATGCTCCTTCACGTTAGTGGATGGGACATGGAGCAAATGGAAAAGTCAAGGTGCACGTCAGTGTCTTCTTCTTCTGCTTCCTCCTTCTTCTTCTTCTTCTTCTTCTTCTTCTTCTTCTTCTTCTTCTTCTTCTTCTTCTTCTTCTTCTTCTTCTTCCTCCTTTGTTTATTCTTCTTTTTCCTATTCGTAAAAAAGCGTAAGATGGCGGCGCCGGTATCTGAGATATTTTAACGGGAGGAAGTGGAGACGCGTCGTCCATCTTTATTGTTATCACTCAGTGTTACGGCACCAGGTCATGTTTATGCTCCTTTAAATTAAATGAAATCACTGAATAAGGAAACACCCTCTGTAGTGTTGAAGGTTTTTCATGAAACATCGTAAGCAGGTTCAGATCGGATGACACTAACGTGGCTGCAAACCCGCCCTCATGTCATATGTCATTAACAATGTATTTACAAGATCCCAAAGTTGTTGTTTGTCTAAGTACTAACCAACTCTCGTAATACTAATTTATCTTTTTTTTTGAGCATGCGTTTTACTCTTAAAAGTGCAGATACTGGGACACTGAGCTAATCTTTGAGGTATAACTGTGAATTAAGTATTTTCACATCATGATAAATACTTAACATGGATCACTTTTCATTTTGAATTCTAGAGGAGGTGTTATTGTTTCTAAAGATGCTTATGGTGAATACTGGAGGCACCGTCGCTAAATACACTGAAACGCTCAATGCAGAAGTTTCTAAGTAAATCATGTAAACTTTTCATCTAATTTTATTTATTTCTAGTCTTCAGAAATGTTTTAAGATAACTCCCTGATCTGTAATTAAGAAAACACATGATCACCTTTTTTCCATGGTCCATAAACTGACATTTTATTGAAATCAGAGGAAAGCGTTTTAAAAAGTAATAATAATGAATTTATTTATATAACACCTTTAAAAACAGGGTTTACAAAGTGCTCTGACAGATGAGACAGACACAGGATACTGAAATGAATTCACACTGATAAAAACAATAAGAAATAAATAAAGAAATCAAAATAAGCATAAAGCATAAGACAGTTTCATGTAAATGCAGTAAATAGAAATAAAGATACAAATTAAAAATAGGACATTACATAAAAGCAAATGAAGGTTCTTCTGGTGCTCAAGTGAACGATGAGGTTTGCAGCTCAGTGTCCCAGATGCACCTTTGACCCCCCCCCCCCGCCCCGCCCCGTGTTTCCGTGTCAGCAGCCCGAGCATCATGGCGTGCTCCAGGCTGAGGAAGAGCAGAAAGACAGTGAGCAGCAGAGAGAGGAAGAAGGTGGAGGAGGTTTTTTCTGGTGGCTCTGGGAGGTTTTCCTGGGCGGTTCTCCAGAGGTAAAGAAGGTCGAGAGCTGTATTTCTTCTGTGTCCTTTTGGTCACCTCTTCTTCTTCTCTCCTCTCGGACTCGCTGGTCACTCACCTACTTCACATTTAGATGGATTAACACACTGGACCCTGTGGCCACTTCTCTGGAAGGCATTAGAAAGTTATTTTGAATATGATGAGACCAATCCAGTTACTTCTCAGCTGTATCTGTCTCTGACCTCGGTCACTCTGCCTCCTTCACCCCCCACCTCCCTACTCATCCTCCCCTGACCCTCAATCCTCTTCACCCTCCCTGCTCAGCCTGTTCCTGGGTGTTATTCCTCCGCCAGAGGGCAGTGTCTGACAGGGTTTGGGACTTGATCACTTCACCTGCAGTGTTTTCTCTCTCAGCCTTTTTACAGTTTCTTCAGGTTGTTTATGTGGAGGATTTTAATATTTGTCATTGCCGGTGTCAGGAGCCTGAGGTCGTCGAGTCGGAGGAAAGCGAAGCTGCCTCCGGACAAAGCCCCGAACAGACTGGAGAGGAGACACAGGTAACTCCACTCATTTACTCTCAGCTGCTCGAAGGGGGTCGGTCCGATGATATTCAGTATTTACAAATTGTCAAGAGTAAAAAAACATAAACTGAATAGAATGGCCTCGAGAGCACGTAGCTCCACCAAGGTACCAATGTGTTGCAAAGCAGGATCCACGTGCAGGCGCCGGAGCAAAGGCTGGTGAGCGTGAATTTCACATGAAACTCAAAATCAACAAAATGCAAAAGAAGAAAGTACAGAAAAGCTTCAAAATAAAACAGGATACAAACAAACTCAAAGTGCAAATAAGGACAAATCCAAATAAAAAACTAAACAAATATGCAACAAAGTCCAAACACAAGGAATCTGCAAGTCCAAATAAAAAATCAAACTCAAAATCTATTTAAAGTTAAAAAAAAGAGCTGAATCCTGAAACAGTCTCCTTATGAAATCACATTTTAATCCACTAGATCCAGATTTATATTTGGATCTGCACCTCAGAGTGTAAAAGAAAGTGAAAACAATTCCTGGATCTGCCCATTTTTACGGATCCCCGACCAAACGTAACTTCCTTCACGGGGCTAACGATGGGTTTTTATCCGACTAACATTTATCTCCTGTGTTGTAACGTCCAGATCCTGATTCATCTAATCACACAAAGCTTTTACTGTTTTCTTTAATCTGGTGAATGTTCCACAAAGTTTAATTTGACTGAATCCCACAAACTCTGTCTGAGACAAGTCCCAACACCTGCACTGATTAATCCTGTTTCTGTACTAAAAACTACGGTGGCCAGATGTTTCATGTTGTCTCATAAAAATAACTTATTATTAAAGACTTTATTCCAGAAGCTCAGGGTCGAGTGGCACAGACGGGGGGGGGGGGCTCACCAGTCTTTTCTTTTAATGAATCTCAGTTTATTGGACATTTTCTAAGAATCACGTCATTTTGAGCTGGATTTTACTTCAGACTTTTTTGGGGAAATCCTTTAATGAGGGTTAAAAAGCAATGAGACTTAATTTTACACAAGTTAACACAACAACAGTACGTGTGTAACATTCTTAACCGAGTGTCTGAATAACTGTGTGACTCTGGACTAAGTGATGAGTGCATTAAACTGACTGATCTTCTAACCCGTGTTTCCTCAGGATGTTCAGGAAACCTCTGACCCAACAGAAGCAAGTTCATCTGAAGCTTTATCTAGACCCCCGGGCACAGGCTCGACTCAGTCCCTGCCTGAGAGCATGGTAAACACGCCCTCCACCGTTAACGTTTCCAAAGCCGCCTCCGGGCCCCAACAGAGATGTGTCGTCTCCTAAATCTAGAAATCTAGAGCTAGAACCTTTCACTTCTTCTCCCTCTAAGCCAAGAACTACTTCTAGATGTGAGTGTAAAATCAAACAGATTCCACAGGTCTATGCTTCAAAAATAGTCCTGAAACTTGTCAGTTCTGTTCTGAAAACCATCCTGGAGCTCCCAGCCTCTTCTAGAACCTGCCTTAGAACTCACACTGTGCTCTAGAATCAGTGGCCAACCATTCCTTCTAGAGCCAAGTCTACAACACCAGTGTCTTCTACAACCTGGATTATACATCTTCTTCTATTTCCGTCCCTAGAATGTTCTAGAATGGAGCTCCTACTATTTTCTAGTCCCATCCTAGTACTACGTCAGTAATTCCAAATTCTACTGCCAAATTGTACGCTCTGTAAATCTGTAAAATCGACTACTTCTAAAAAACCCACTAATACACACAAGTCTAGAGCTTTACATTTCTTCAGCCATTGACTTTTTCTAGAACCATTTATTTTCCTTGCAATCAAACATGAGAACTCCTCACTTTCTCAAGAACCAAATCTACAACACCTATTTCTTCTAGAACATATTCTTGGTCTCCTATTTCCTTCTAGTCCTTAGAGCTCTTCTAGA
Source organism: Hippoglossus stenolepis (assembly GCF_022539355.2). Taxonomy (NCBI): domain Eukaryota; kingdom Metazoa; phylum Chordata; class Actinopteri; order Pleuronectiformes; family Pleuronectidae; genus Hippoglossus; species Hippoglossus stenolepis. The sequence continues at coordinate 1,935,774 of NC_061492.1, forward strand.
ATTAAATTATGATTTCAAGACTTCAAGGCTTTTCTAGAACGAGGCTTGAAACTCACTTTTTTCCAAAATCTGTCATTTCTTTCCTGCAAACTTCTAATCTCTTGAAAATCAGCTGAGAGCATTCATTCTTTTTGATTCGAGTCTAGAACACCTGACGTGTTCAAGCACCAAATCTAGAGCTTAGAGTTCTTCTAGAAATGTCTCACTTTAAACACTTCAGTGCATTTACATGGCAGAGAATTCCAGATGTGAACCTCCACAGTCTGTGGTTGTTGGATCATTTATCGGTGTTGCAATTTAAAAATGTAAAAAATATAATTTGTGCCAAAGTTTTGCGTGTTTACATGAAAGATTACTGAGCTCACATCCTCCAGAGTAATTCTGCCGATTCGGTATCAGGTGGACGCCACAGAGACGTGGTTCAAGATGACTCGGCACATTATTTACCACTAAGAGAGAAGTGGTCGTCATGGTGATGGTTTCTCTTTTACCAGTAAAAGCAGACTGGTGATATTTAGCATGAGGGAGAAGCTTAATGAATTTACCTTGATTCTCATGGGTTAGTGTTTTTATAAAAGGCAGAAACAAAGTGTACGATGTTTTTTAACGTGTTTCATTTATCGGGACTGGTGATTTCAAATAGTTCAACCTCTTGATTTGTTGATTTGTTCTTTTGCTTTCTGAGCTCATTTGCAAACGCAGAAATAAACTCGTTGATTGCTTGCTCATATGCTTCTGCCACTTGTATTCCCATGAGCTGAACGTGATGATAAATGGATGTTTACAGAGGTGATTGATTAATTAGAGCAGTCTTCACTTTGGTGAAACGCTCCGTCACTGCCGGGCAGCAGGAAGAAGAGAATCCCACTTTGTTATGGATCAGCTTTTATACTTAAGGAAACCGATTGTTGGCCATGAAAATGCACTGGTTTGACCTGATTACTGATCAACACTCTGCTGCTGGCAGGTGAAAGCCTCCTCGTCTTGTTTTACTCAATTAGAGGCTTTGAAAACTTGTTGTTTGTTCTCATGCAAGATTAATAAAGACTCTTTTAGTATTTAAATAATGCATCAATATTAAATCTATGGACAGTAACAAGGCCTAAGATGCTGCCGTGTTTTCAGAGATGTGAGGTTTTCACCTGAAAGCAGCGACACTGAGATGTCTTACATTTTACGGCATGTGCTGTACTTGTACATTGTTCCACTTTTGTCTTTCCATTCTGTCCACATATCCAAACAGGAGCACGAATCCAAATAAACCCACAACAGTGATCTACTCCTGCGTCTCTTTTTCTGTGTCAGGAGCTCGTGCAGGGTCCGAGGGGGCAGGGGGCTGGGGGGGGGCTTACGACACACCTTCACAGAAATCACAAACCAAAGATTTAAGAGCTATGAGATTCCGGTTCTGTCAACATCTGGAGGAGTTCTGCTACAAATCGTCCTCTGGAAGCAGGAAGCACCAAACGGGCGCACACCCTCTCATCTCAGAGCTGATCCTCCCCCCCACGACGTTCAAACCCAGCATCAGGACCTCGACGGACCTGCAGCCTGTAGCTGCCCTGGCACATGAAAATATAATCATATTGATAATAATAATAATAACAATAAGACTCACTGCCCTGGTTTCAGCATGTTACACAAACATGTCCCCGTCCTCTAACCCTCTAACGCACTCAGTCAGGAGTGGATGCAGAGGTCGGGCGAATCACAAAATAACCTCCTGGATATTTCTGTTTGAGCTGCACACGGCCTTGTTTGCATCGTTTTAAATTCTACTCTAATCCCGATGAATGCTGTATTGGTTTAATTTGCATTTTACCTTTTTAATGCATTTTCATCCCATCTTGCATTTACATGTGTGAGTTTATATTCACGCAGCCTCGGGGTGGCAGGAGGTGCAACGTTCAAAAACTAGACTCTGAAAATAATTATTAATGTGCTTGAAATACACGTAAATTTAGTCTTAACTTCTTAAATGGGCCTGAATGACTAAATTATGTTTTAAAATAAGTAAATCATCTCTTCAGTCCATTCATCCTCATCTCTCACACTATCAACCACTCGAGTTTAAAGCAGTTTCAAGATCTGCTTTATAAACGTTGAGATTTGATGTTAAACATCGTTTCACAACAGAGAAGAACAGCAGTTATTGTACGAGCATGATTTCTGTCTTTTAAAGGCACAAATGTTTAATTTAAAGCAACACTATGCAACTTTTACTGAGCAACAGCGCCCCCTGCAGCTACAGGTGGTGATTTGTTGTCGTCCGACTGAACTGAAACACAACTGAACGGTGGATATTACCCATGATCCTCTGCTTCCTGAACCTGAAGAGCTGCTGCTGTAACAAATCCACCAAACTCTGTTCAGAATCCTTCATGTTTTAACAGTTTCCTGCTGAATATTGGAGATAAACTCTGGTTTTTAATAACTTCTGAGTGTTTTGAACTGATTTCAGTTCAGCTTCACTCTTCAACTGCAGCTGGTTGTGACAGTTGAAGCTGACTCTGAGTCAGTTCTTCTCACAGGAGATGGAACCCACTCAGCAGAGTCACAGAGAACAGACGCTCAGGGAGTGAAGGAGGAAACTTTCTCCTCGTTCACACTCACTGTTGGTTGCATAGTTTTGCTTTAAAGGTGGAAGATACCTGAAACTTCAGTTGGAAACTGACAAGTCCCTCAGTAGAGCTCGTTCCTCCGCCCAGGCCAACCAGTCCCTTTAAAAAAAAGTTACACTCAATTTCAAACAATCGTAGAAATCAGTCGTCTAAATACGTCCGATCGGACAATGTTTAAAAAGAAAACACACCCTCCTGGATCTGCACCAGAATTTAATTTTAATTTCTTTCCTGACCCAAACCACATCCTTCCACAAAGTTGTTCGGTATCGTCTTGCTCTCAAATAAACCAACAAACCATCGGACAGAGGTGAAAACGTAACCTCCCTGGTGTAATGACTTTATCTTTAATCAGTAATTATCTTCAGATTAAACAGGATCTGGTTTGTTGACCCTTGGTGTAACCTCCTGTTGAAACATCTCTCATCCTGCAGCCGTTTCATGATCTGGGACTTTTACACTTTTCAGTGCACAACTCAACTCATCCTGAAACAGGAAGCAGGGATCCAGAAGTCTGACATTGTTAAAAATGTGAAGGGATAACTTTAGAATTCAGGTTCAATTCACAGTGTGAAGAGGACGAGGACGAGTGTTTGTTTGTTTTCTGTGTTTAGTTCTCTCTCTCTCTCTCTCTCTCTCTCTCTCTCTCTCTCTCTCTCTCTCTCTCTCTCTCTCTCTCTCTCTCTCTCTCTCTCTCAGCTCCACCCCTGTAGCCTGGGGCCTCCTTTCTTTCTCTCTCTCTCTCTCTCTTCTCTCTCTCTCTCTCTCTCTCTCTCTCTCGCTCAGTCGTCCTGTGATAAAGAGCCACTGTCACCGGAGCCGGGCCACAGCTCCAGGAAGTGGTTTCTGTCACAGGTGGGTGGAGCAGACAGGTGAAGAGAAACTGAGAGAGACAGAGAGAAGACAGAGAGACAGAGAGACAGACAGAGAGACAGAGAGAGACAGAAAGACAGACAGACAGAGAGACAGACAGAGAGACAGAGAGACAGAGAGAGACAGACAGAGAAAGAGACAGAGAGACAGAGAGACAGACAGAGAGACAGACAGACAGAGAGACAGACAGAGAGACAGAGAGACAGACAGAGAGACAGAGAGACAGGCAGGGTAGAGGTAGTGAAGGTGTCAGTGTGAGAATCTGATAATTATTCAGATCAGCTTCAGAGACACAACCTGTTCAGGTAGAACCAACTTAAAGCTGCAGTTTGCTCAGGTCTCCTCCCGTCACGCCTCCTCCTCCTCCTCCTCCTCCCCCCCTCACCTGTGACCCTGGAGCAGGGAGGCTCAGACAGGTGTGTTGTGTGTGTGTCTCAGGGAGCCGAGGAGCCGGGTCCATCGCCCTCCGCAGCAGGCGTCCTCCATGTGTGCCTGCAGCGGGCCGGCCGGCTGGAGCTGTGGCTGCAGGAGGCCCAGAGGAGCCTGGTGACGTGCACGATGCAGGAGAACGTGGAGCAGCAGCTGCTCACCTGCCAGGTAGGACACGCCCACTGGGGGGGGGGGGCTCAGGCCACTCCCACAACTCACGACTCAGAGTCCAGATGTGTGGAGATTCCATAGGTTCAAAATTTACAGCAAAATTTACAGCAAAATAAAAGTGGGTCATTAAAACACACGGAAATATAATCAATGATAATATCACTGAAAAGGAATGACTCGTGTTTTCAGTTAGTTTGTCCATGTGGCTCTCGTGAACACAATATCTTTAATATACCTGAAGAGAATTCCTGCAAATGATAAACTTATTAGACTCATGTCGTTTATTACAGGAAAGACTCAAAGTCCGTCAGTCAGGAAGTCAGTTAACGACGTGTTTGTGTGTTTGTGTGTTTGTGCGGCGACACACTTTGTTTTCCTCCAGCAGATGGATTTTCTAGATCTGATTCATAGGTCAGTTTTCTGTCTGCGTCTTTATCTCACTTCTGATAACACGATAATGTAGACAGTGTCATATACATATATTATCTATTTTTAAAGTTGCACAATGTGCAATATTTTCTTTCTGTCATAAAGCAGAGGAAAATGTGAATCTCTTTAAAATACTTCAGAAATAATCAGTACTTCAGATTTTCTACATCTTCTCTATTCTACAAGTAGAAGTTTGTGTCGTGTGACTCGAGCCTCCATTAAAGTTTCGGAGGTTAAACACGTCCCACAGTCACACGTCACATTTGAATGAAGCAAACAAACAACGACTGCGATTGGCTCTTATTCAAATTCACTGCAGGAGCTTTGTCGTCGTGATTCATGACCCACATCTCACTTTAAAATCTGATTCATCATCTGACTTTAAAATCTGACTTTAACATCTCATTATGAACCTTAGTTGACATCTGACCTCATAACCTACGTCTAAAACAGGAAAAGGCATCAGAGAGATAAAACGCAGACAGGTTTTAGTCAAACAGGTTATAAATCCTGAACTATGATTGGCTTATATCATCAAGATAAAACTCTGTTTTCAAGATTGAGATTTACAGTCACATAAAAAAAACATAAAATCAAGGATTATTGTTTAAAGTAAAAATTTATAAAATGCGTAGTAATTAAAACATCACCAGAGCAGTTGGGGTTTGACCATTTATTAACAAAAAATAATGATTTAAATTCAGTTTGAGAAATACTGAGTAAAATGTGTTGTTTCTAGAGTCATATCTCGAGTTCAAGCACATCAAGGAACTGTAGCTGCAGTAGCATTGAAAGAAGTGGAAGTAAAAAATGCTAAAAAGGCAAAAAGACTGTGAAGTGTTAAGTTTAACAGTTGAAGAAACAGCTGATATAACATTTCAGAACTGAAAGAAGCTGAAGAGGCAGCTGAAGCTCAAACAGTGATGCAAAGTGAGTGTAAGTGTGAGATGAAGTGGAGGAATAAAGAATAAACCCTGGATGGAGTTGAAGAGATAGTTGAAGGATACGTTTTATTAAAACACAAAGTTGGAGTTTAAGCCCAAAGTGTCCAATTAAATCTCAGCACTGAAAAGAGTTGAAGTGTAAGAACTGAATAAAGTGTAACATGTCAGTGGGAGAGAAGAGAAGAGTTGAAGTGTCAGTAGTGAAAGGAGGTTGAAATCTGAGTCTGTGCTGATGTGCAGGAGATGTTCCTGGAGATCGAGCAGAAGGTGAGGAGTCTGTCATCACTCGGTCACGTTTCTGACCTGCAGCAGCACCTGGGATCAGAGCTGGGAGCTGAACTGGGACCTAAACTGGGAGCTGAACTGGGAGCTGAACTGGGAGCTGTGGGATCCCAGCAGGAGGCCGCTGAGTTGCTCTCCTCCAAACTGGAGCTCCTGAAGTCGGACCTGGTCTCATTCCAGCAGGTGCTCCAGGACCGACAGGAAGAGGAGAGGACGACCAACCACAAAGAGCCACAGGTACGTATACAACCTGAGAAACTCTGATCATATATTAAATATTAATTTAGTGAAGAAGATAACGACACTTCTGATGATAACAAAGACCTCTTTAATTTCTCCTAGTTGGTACCTGACGCAGAGCGCCACCTTGAGTCCAGGTTGAGGCGCAGCAGCAGTGTTCAGGAGATCTTCTCCTCCCCGAGGAACAAGCTCCTCAGACAGAGCAGCCTGCAGCAGCAGAAGGTATCAGAGGTTCACAGTGACCAACGACTACAGCACAAGCATGTGTCTAATTCAACATGTTTAAACTCAAATATCTATTTAAATATCTTGAATTAGACCATTTTTACATATTTATACTCTAAAACTTCCATAGTTCAATAAAACACAATCCCAAACTGGTTTATAAAGGATCTGTGTTTCATCTGACTTGACGTGGACAGCGTTGGTGTCAAAACAACAGGATGGAAGTTTGTTTTCAGACGTTTCCTGTATTGACTCTTGTGTTTCCACACGTTTGAATAAGGTGTCTGGTTTGAATCCCTGCGTATTTGACCTTGTTGTTGTGCAGGAGCTGGAGCAGGAACTGAGTGAACAGCGAGGACTGACTCAGGCCATCGCTCGACAGGGCAGCAGAGCTCGACTTCACGGCCACGAGTCAGAGGACCGCACCCAGCTGTCACCACGGTATTATTATATTTACTTATACCTCCACCAACACTCCCTGAAATTCAATCCAGCTGCACCAGTTTGCAAACACTCAGAGATCCGTCCTCTGAATGTACAAGTTGATTCATTAAGATCCATGAATTCTTCTCTGGGAAATCAATGGAAATGTGAAAAAAAAAAAGTTCTATCTCACAAATTCAAGAAAATGTGATACAACATATATTTCTATATTGTTTGGGACTTTGCCAAAACTTAGAAAGAAAGAAGGAGAAAGAAATAAGGAAAGAAACAAGGAAGGAAAGAAAGACAGAGTGAAGTGAAGTGTTAATCCTCTTCCCTCTGTGTGTAGTTCGCCTCCTGCTGAGGCTGATGTGGTCGGCGGCGGCGTTCCCTCGGCGTGGGACGGTCTTCACAGCCGGCTCCTGGCTCTGGAGGAGAGCTGGCTGCTTCCTCCCTCTGAGGTAACCTCTTCATCATCAGGGCTGAAGTGCTTGATTATCACTTTTCAAATACAAAAGAGAAAAGAAAAATTGGTGTTCTCGCTCCGCTTGATTATCACCTTTGAGCAGAAGGCACTTTGTTGCCTCCTCGGTGTTATGGGGCCTCCTGCAGGGCCTGATAAGAGTTGTGTGAGTCTCTCTCTCTCTGTGTGAAGGTGACAGACTCATCTACGAGGCGTAGTGATGGAACAGAAAACCTGAAAGAGCTTCGGACCCTAATCATCCACCTGAGAGAGCTGGGAGCTCCAGCTGCAGAACCTCTGGATGAGGTGAGGGCCCGATGTCCTGTATCGTGACATGTGACCTCCTCATGTTCGGATCTATCCCAAAAGACAATCGTAGAAAAATGGCTTTAATTCATTATCATAAAATTATATCACAATTTTACTGCATTAAATTAATTTTCACTCGTAGCTACAAGATCTGGATTCACAGGAAATGATGCAGTTACATTACGGACTAAATTAATTTAAGACAAACAGAAAACAAATGGTTAACATACAGAAGGAAGTACATAAATACTAATGGTCATGTTAAGGATATATATAAAATAACAATAATAATAATAATATGCCTTCCTGAAAAAAGCATGTTTTTAGCATCTTGGGACCTTGATGGTAAACACTCTGTCGCCCCCTAGCTGTCAGCCTAGATTCAGGAAGTAACGTCAGACTGAAGATCATTAGCTGGAAGTAAATAGGAAATTAAAAGACATATGCTGTGTATGTCTTCCAGTTACAGTAGAAACCATCCTCCTCCTCCTCCTCCTCCTCCTCCTCCTCCTCCTCCTCCTCCTCCTCCTCCTCCTCCTCCTCAGTCATTCTGTGTCACTTCCTTCCTAATTCCTCAGTGTTTGTTCACATTGTGACTAACGGCTCTGACCCCAGGTTTCCTCTGTGGACGTCCCCCATCAGACTCTGGACCAGGGCTTGTTCCACGTGCTGCTCAGAGCGTCCCTGTCTCTGTCCTCCATCAATAACCTGCTGCACTCACCTGCTGAGAGGACGCAGGAGGAGGAGGAGGCTCAGCTGAGGCTGCAGCTGCTGCAGGTCGGACTCAGGAAAACAAGATGATTAATGCCTGTTTCATTTATGTCTTCATCTGTAATTTGTTTTTCAAATGGATTTTTCCCTTTGACTTGGGTTAAACATGTTCCTCCACACTCCTCCACCTCCCTGAATACGATTGTGACCTCCTTCCTCTCCAGAGTCTGTCGGCAGAGCTGGCGACCCTTGGCGGGGAGCTGAGCTCGCGGGGGTCAAAGGTCACGTCTGTCCCGGGGTCGGAGTGTGGTCGGCGGTGTGTGGACGACCTGAGCAGAGTCCTGCCTGTGGTCCAGGCGGCTCTGAGCGGCAGAGAGAAGCAGCTCAGGAACCTGCAGGAGGAGACGGCACAGCAACAGGTCGGACTCATCACTCACTCTTTATGTAACACAAACAACAACAAACACACGTTAAATATTCAAACAATAATTAATGATCCGCAGTTTTCATTTTAACGATATCAGCACTGACGTGTGTGAGTTGTCCTACTAAACACGACTCCACCTTATACCTGTGTAACCTTGTGTATTCTCAGTATAATTAAAAAACTTGGAAATAAACTTTTTTCTTGTTTATTGAAGCGTTTGCTGTTTGCACGTCGTTGACAGAATCAGTGTCGTCTGTCTCTAAACCAACAGAGACGCCTTAAAGAGTTGCATGCAGCCTTCACCTCTAACCAGTCGACTGTTCGTCAAATAACCTGTGACCTCAATGGAACGCTGGGAGCCAATGGGCAACTACAGGTACTGTTTCCATGGAGACGTGTCCCTGATACTGAGCTTTCACATTAATACATAACAACACATGGTGTAAATGAAGATGGACGACGCGTCTCTACTCTTTCCTGTTGTATAGAAATGTGCGAACGTGTCCATCTTGCACCTCTGACGTCATTTGGAGTCTGTGCAGCAGCGTTCGGGGGAGTTGCTGCAGTGCGGAGGTCACGTGCACTAATTCATTGATGTGGTTTTCAGGCTGTGATGCAGGTGCAGGAGTCTCTGCAGCTGCAGGTCCAGCAGGTAAACTCTCTGCTGGAGGAGGCGGAGCATCACAACCTGCCGTCCTCCCTCCTCCACCAGGCCTCACAGCTGCAGGTACACCAGCGGCTGCTTTGTACTCCTGGGTTTGGTGTTTGGAAATGTAACTGCAGCTGATTCTGTGTCTCGCCCCTCCTGTGTGCAGGGTGAGCTGGACACGTCTCTGGGGGGTGTTGGCTCCTGCTGTGAGGAGCTGAGGAGCAGCGTGGAGCTGCAGCAGCTGTACGAGCGGCTGGTCCTCAGCCTGGAGGAGCTGCTCACTCTGGGCTCTGAACGCCTCACGCCTGACCCGGAGCTCCAGAGCAGAGCTCAGCTCCAGCAGCAGCTCAGCGCTCACACGGTCAGTGTGTGGGAGGCTGAGAAGGTGTTTAATACAACTTACAAACATCATCTTCAACACAAAGCTCTGTTTCTCTCATCAGAAGTTCTTCCAGTTCCTGGGCCATCACTCCAGGACCCTGCAGTACCTGACCTGGAGACTCCCAGAGGACGCCCTCCAGAGGCGGGACGGCGTCACGACGGGCCTGCAGGACGAGGTGGCCCGACAGCAGCAGCGCGCTCTGGAGAAAGGAACCAGGATGCAGGAAACATTACAGGTAAATACTTTGACAACAAACAGTTTTTTATATTCCAACACTGGAAACTCTGAGCAAAGCTTTATTCGGGACTCATCAAAAAACCTCTGACATCATCATTTGTGCTTCAGGTGTGGTGTCAGTGGGAGGAGGACGTGGCCTGGGCCGAGTCCCTGCTGAAGGAAACTGCATCTCCCAGGATGCACCAGGGGGGTGACAGTGAGGAGACGTTATCTGAGGAGCTCTCTGGCCTCCAGGTAATTTGTGTTAATACATGTGTTCTTCCGGACCGACACAGGGGTAATTCTGATTTACCAACAGACCGGAGGACAGAGTGCATTTTGCAATTTTCCGTTGTGCTCATTTGGGCGCTCTCTGCATGCCGTACTTTGTCCATTGCACTCAACGGTCTAATTGGCTCAATTACACACAAGCGGATTGGTTGTTTTCTGTAGGGGAACATGATGTTCCTGGACTTTGATGTGAGTTATTCGCCGAGCAGAGGCTTAGGCTAGAATTCATTTGGGTTCATGTCCCTCGGTGCTCGGCAGTGGGATTGGAAACATTACTGAGGTGGACGAGGAGCCGCTGAAGTTAATGAAAACTAACCTGCTGTCTAGAATCATCTCTTATGGAACTTAAGCTTTAGTTTAAAGCTGCTTTCAGACGTGATCAAAAGTCCAGACATTTTCCAGAGGTTCTGTATGTGAGAACACAAACATACGAGTCAGTTGCTCCGGATACTTTTCTGTAACCTTTCCTGCAGCACCCGTGTGTCTGTAAAATGTTTGAATTAGTCCAAGTGAAAATACAGCGAGTGGACGTGTTGATGAGGTTTCTAACTCGTGACGGACGTGAAACTGGAAGAACACAAACATCTCAGGATGAAGAAGAGGAGCCGTACACGTAGAAGACGAAGACGTCAACTTGGAAACACGAGGAGGTTCCAGATCTTTTGGTGATGAGGGCCGACGCCGGTGTGGATGAGCTGTAAACAACAACACTGATCTTTCCACAGCAGAGTTTATACGTCATGTCCGGCCTCCTGCTGCTCTACAGGCTCCGCCCCTTGCCTGGATGTTCCCCTGTGTTTAGCTCTTCACATTTTTTAAAGACACTCCCTCTCTGAGTAAAACTTGAAACAAACTAAATCCAGTTTAACACTTTGGCTAAGTTCCAGCTGAATGTAAAGTCTTGTTCCTTTGCTCGGCCGCAGTTTGGAGAAGTTCTGCAGGCGAACGAGGCGCGGTTCAGTCGGGCGCTGGAGGCGGGGCTACGGCTGCAGAGGTGGGGCTGTAAAGGAGTGGGTGTGGCCACCAGTGAGCTGGAGGCCCGATGGAGAGCCGAGCGCCAGAGAGCGGACAGTGAACGCACCACGCACGACCGGGAGAGGAAACTGAGCAACAGGTGAGAGACGAGAAGAAAAGTTTGAATCTGTTCTTAATTTATGAAAACATAAGATATTCCACACGTTTTAATACATAGTTTTGTTTTAATTCAAATTTCATAAATTTAATCCTTCCCTATATTCTCTATTAAAACTCTTCCTTCCTGTGAAGTTAATTTTTATAATCATGTTTCCTAATTTAGCAGAAATGCAAAATATTTGTATTAATAAACACCTATTGCACTTATACAAAATACCTATCAAGACTATGAAAAGTAAAAGTCTTGAGTTAAGATTTCTAAATGAAACATTTGCTTAAATTAACACGACAGTTATTTCGCTGACAGTGTTTTGTGGCCGATGCTTTCATCACATTTGAAATGTTCCTGACCAACAGGTTTGTTCGTGTCTCTGCGGCTCTGAGCGACTGGACGCTCGAGGCCAGAGAGCTGATGAGCAGATGGAGTCCGTTCGGTGTCGCAGCCTCGGAGGAGATGGATGTGGATCAGAGACACGAGCACTTCCTGCAGTGTGTGGTAAGACGGAGCTGGAGGACAAACTCGTGTGTCTGTACCTGCTTTGGTGTAGAATACTGAATATTAAAGACTGCATGCAGCACGGAAGCATCTTTTCCAATGTGACTCGTGCAGAACAGAATATAACTAAACCTTTTGACCTCAGGCTTTGAGGAAGCAGCTGGAGTCCAGATGTGACCTGAAGGTCTCCGTGATCGGAGCCGGTTCTCAGCTGCTTCAACTGAGGGAAGCGGTCGGACGCTCGGACTCAAACGTGGATGACAGCAAGACTTCGGACCCACGTCTCTGCTCCATCGTCTCCCAGCTCCGACAGACGGAGGCGGACTGGTCCAGTCTGGTCGCTGAGGTTCCTGTCGTCCAGAGAGCGCTGCACCAGGTGAGGAGGTTCTCCATGTGGAGGTAAAACACAGGATCCACCAGAGGAGAGCGTCAGGGTTTTAAATGAGGAATCAACAAAGGTGACTCTATCAGTTTCTTTGCTTTTTACTGAACGTTTACTGACATTTTAATTGAAGCTGAATTTAGTTTAGCTTCATTTCAGACTCACTGGTCTGTACGAGTCCATTAAAAACACATAGAGACATTTATTCCAGTGTTTACAAAAAGAAGTGTTGTCTCCGCTGGAGGGAATTTCTTAAAATGTCTCACACACATTCACTTAGACTCAAGGATACAGTGAAGTGTTTCTGTTCCAAACCTGAGCTGCTAAAATGCCAAATTTGTGAAAACTATAAAAACCGAGCCGGAGCACAAACACTGACCACGACAACAAGAAGAGAACAAGAGCGTTTCTCCTCCTGTGTCTCTAAGGTCAGAGTTTCCCTGCAGCCTCACACAGTTTCCACAAACCGTCCTGCTGCAGTCGTCCTGTCACCAATTAACGTCCCACTGTGCAGCACAAAGACAGAATCCTGAGGACTCTTCTCTTCTCCTTCACCTTCATCCTTGTCTTCCTCTCTCTCTCTCTCCTCCTCTTCCTCTCCTTCATCCCTCTTCACCTGCCTCTTCCTGCTGTCCTTATTATTTTCTCGTCTCTCTCTACCGCTCTTCTGGTTCATTCTCTCCCTCACCTCCAGTTTCAGGTTTTGAGTTTGTTTCAGATTCATTTCCTACAAACGAACAGATAAACTCACACAATTTAAGAGAATCACACGAATCTTGATTGGTTTTTTTGAACATTATTTATTCGTTAGGCAACATTTAATCAGTTTTCTCAGTCTGCAGACATTTTTATTCTATGATTTGCGGCTGTTTACTTTGACACACACACACGTAGAGAAGCCAACAACCTATGTACATTGTTTATTTATCATTTAAACACATGGTGAACTTTGACCTGCGACATTCGCTTGCGTGTGTGTAACCGCGCCCTAACACGGTACTAAACAAATCCCGGTCTGATAAAAACATATTCAAACAGTCAGGGTTTGTGATGTCACAAACCCTTGAAACCAATCAGCTTGTGCCTGGACCTCAGCAGCTGGAAACAGCTCCTAACCTGCAGGTGGCGCTGTGAGGGCGTGGAGATGAGGAGCAGGGACGGGGCCTTATTCGCGTATTCATAGATCTCAGTTACAAAATGTGGACGGAAGGTGTAGATTAATTCATTTGAAATAATTTGTGACGATAAAACTCAATTAAAGTCTGGACTCAAAAACGATAAAACATTCATCCCTATTTTAAAAATGTCAGTGAACCCTGACATCGTTTCCTCCTCCTCCCCCTCAGCGTTGGATGGAGATGCTGACCCAGCAGGGGGCGCTGCAGGAGCTGCAGGTCTGGCTCGGAGCTGCAGAGTCCCGGCTGCAGGAGGATCGCAGCAGCATCAACCGAACATCGTCCACTCTCACTGATCTCAAGCAGCAACTGAGATCCTGCCAGGTAGAGAAGAGCTGAAACCTCCTGATTAATCAATGAATGAATGTGTTCAGTCAGTGCTGAGGTGTTTCTGCTCCGCTCTCCGTCCACGACCTTCCTCTCAGGAGTGTGAGGTGGAGCTGTCGGCCCATCAGGCCACACTGGACCTCGTGAACCAGCCATCGCAGACCTGCAGTACCGAGGGTGGCCAGACGGGGCGCTACGATCAGAACCAGTTTGCAGAGGACCAGGGTCGCCTCAACCACCAGTGGCTCCGGTTACAGGGGACGCTCAACTCTCAGGTCAGACAAGCCCGACTCAAGGGCCCGACCTTCAGCCGCATCACATGGTCTTCATCAGTGGGTGGAGTTAACTCTGTCGTCATGGAGATGGGATCTATGTTAGCTTGAAAACTGTAGTTTGACAAATGAATTCCAACTTTCAGGATTTCAAAGCCTCAAAGTTTGACATTGTTATTCTAATACATGAGATTTGAGTTCTGGTTCCTTAAAATACATAAATAATAATACCAAAAAATCACTCTTAAATAAATGTTAACTAATCTTTATCGTTGTATAATAATTTAATTCAGTTTAATTACGTGTCTGACTCTGTGTTTTCTGTGATTTCCAGATCCAGGAGCTGGAGCAGGATCTGCGGAGCAGAGCGGAGCGAGAGGCTCGACTGCAGCAGATCAACATCTGGATCACAGAGCAGAACCTCTGGATGGACTCGGCCCAGACGCCGAGCAGCCGGACGGAGCTGCAGAGGAGCGTCACCCGCTGCCAGGTCAGGAGTCACATCTGTACGCTCACATCTGGGCGGACAACCACAACACTCTGAACTACAACTTATATTTCACTCCTGAAGACGAGACGGCTTTTAGAAAGAAAAGTAAAAACTTCCACATCTAAGTCTGCATATTGAAATCCACTCCTGTGTGTGTGTGTGTGTGTGTGTGTGTGTGTGTGTGTGTGTGTGTGTGTGTGTGTGTGTGTGTGTGTGTGTGTGTGTGTGTGTGTGTGTGTGTGTGTGTGTGTGTGTGTGTGTGTTGTGTCAGGACCTGGAGGAGAAGATCCGGCAGAAAGCTGCAGCTCTTCAGGAGCTGAGAGAGAAACTCTGTGACGGACGAGGAGACGACGGCAGTGACTTTATCTCTCAGATCGAGAAATCCATCCAGATGTGTGCAGATCTCACACAGCGGGTCAGTAACACATAGAACCAGAGTCTCTGTGGTTCTGAACTCAAACCGACGTGTGGAGCTGCCTCTGATTCTCTGTTTCTCTGATTCTCTGTGTCTCTGTTTCTCTGTTTCTCTGTGTCTCTGTGTCTCTGTGTCTCTGTGTCTCTGTGTCTCCGTCTCACTGGATCCTCTCCTCGTCTTCTCCAGAGTGACTCGGTGAAGCTGAGGCTGATCCCGGCTCAGCAGCTGTGGGACCGCGTGGAGACGAGTCTGAATCAGATGAAGCTGAAAACACTGAGCGTGTCTCAGACTCTGGTTTATCACAGCGACCCTCAGCTCTGCCTGCAGGCGCACAGGCGTCTGCATGAACGGCTGCAGGTACGAAACCATTTCAATCTGTTAGACCCAGGTTTTTATTTAGATCTGCATCAAATCACAGATTTTATTTCATCGAGTTCCACAATTTATTACTAGGAAATGGGTGAAAATGTCATTTGTCTGTTTAAAAGACGTTTTCTTTCTTGGCTCCATCCTTTCACCAAATTTACAAACATTTAACATCTTCAGTGTTTTAATGGTTGTTTTTAAAACTGAAAGTCTTGGGAACATGTGACTGTTCGTGCTGCTGCTGTTTTGCATCTTCATTTATGTTTGAGAGGACGTTTTTCTCTCGATACTTTAATATTTAATAATTACTTCTTATCGTGGTTCAGTCAAAAGGGATTGGTTTTTAGTTGGGCAGCATCAGACATTTAAACTCAAGGTGAACTTGTCAGAGGTTTTAGTTCCAAGTTTCCATTTATCTCATCCACATTAGATACAAACTCAAATACAAGGTTATAACATGTAAAGTAAAAATGTCTTGTTTATTTGATTTAATAATGTATTTAAATGAAAGCTTCTTGTGTTCATGTGCAGAATCGTTAATGATTCATGTTCAACTCCTGATAACTGTTGTGTTGTTGTGTTGTTGTGTTGTTGTGTTGAATCAGCTTCTTCACGAGGAGACAGAAGCTGCAGAGTCTCTGAGGGACGAGCTGAGTCAAACCGTCTCGTCCCTCAGAGACATCATCAGTCCTGAGGCTGCTGCGCTTCTCACCGAGCAGCTGGACAGACACACACACAGGTGAGACACACACACACACACAAACACAAACACAACACAACACAACACAACACACACTCACTCTCCTGTTTTTCAGTTGGACCGTGGCGTCTGGATCTGTGCACCAGCAGCTCCAGAGGAGTCAGGGGGTCCTGCAGGTCTGGGAGGTCCACGGGCGTCTGGAGGCGTCTTTCTCCCGACAGCTGCAGCAGCTGCAGAGCGACGTCACGTCCGCTCTGAGCGCGGCGCCTGCAGAGGACAACAGCACGGAGCAGGTCGCTGTCAAGGTGGACAAGCTTCAGGTGAGAGGGAAAGACATGCACAAGGGAAACGTTTCAGCAGGAACAAATCTGACATGAAAACAGGAAAAATCCCAAACACGACCTTTAAGTTTGTCACAGATCCAGTGTCTTATGTCACATTTCTACATTTTAGAGACTGAAGTGTGATTGAGCCCATTTGAGCTTTATTTAACAATCACTATGTCATGTTTTTGTTTTGAAGCAATATCTCCATGTAATTGTATTTGAGATCTGCAAGAAAGATAATTTATTACTTTAGAAACCTTTTGTTTTCCAAATCGCTGAACCAGAGTCGGTCTCTGTTTCCTGACCATCAGTTCTTTCTCAGACTCTCAGCTGAACTTTTCCTCTTCAATCTGTTTCCAGAGTCTCCTGCAGAGGGCGGACACTTCGCAGTCTGACCTGCAGGGGGTGCTGGAGGCCTCCAAGGACTTGACTGGTCACCTGGAACCTTCGGCTGCTGCTCTGGTCCAATCCCAGAGCAGGGTGTTGACACGTGGTGTCCTGCAGCTCGTCCAGAAGCTCACAGGGGAACTGGGTCAGCTGCAGGTACAAGTGCATGAAGGAATCTTCTTCTTTCTGTGGATTTACAGCTTTTTATTGAAACTTTCTGCTTATTTTACTTCTTCATAACCTGTTTGTGATTCAAAACTGTTGTTTCGTTGCTTCTAAATAATAATTTATTCACTTTATTGTAATTTTTCCATTGTTTTTAAAGTGTAATTCCATTTAGAAGATAGATTTTCAAGGCATCTTTATGTTCTTGTGCACATTTTAGCACAGACTCTGTGATATGTAGCTGTTCAGATGTTTCCCAGCCGGACACGGCCTCAGTGCATGAGCGTCACTGTGGCCTAGGAATTAACCCACAAAGGTCACGGGGTCGTGTTGTCGTGTGTGTGTAGGAGGAGCTGAGGCGGCTGCAGGAGTTTGGAGGCGTCCTGGAGTCAGTGGAGAGAAACCTGGAGGTTTGGACGCAGCGTCTGGACAACGTGGCTCAGGCAGGAGACCAGGTGAGACGCCATGAAGGGACAGCTTCATCGAGGTGGAGTCACGATAACTCTTCTTTATTATTATTATGATTCAAGCTTTATTTTAACAGATTAGAGAATAATCTGCATTTTTTTTACTTTCTTGGAACAAATCTGAAAAATTGCGGCTGTCTTTGTTTTATTCAAGACAAATTATTTAATTTAAAGATGTTTTTGGAGCCAGGCCTCATTTTTTTTACTCTTATTAAAAACACTGATCTGTTATAACCTTATTTTTATTTTACTTTTTCTCAACAATGTCACAAAGTGCTAAACAAAAAAAAGGTAAAAATAAAAACCAGACAAGGCAGTTGACTAAAAGGACATAAGAGATAAAACCTTGACAATTACTAAAATAAAACAAATGAAAACATTATTAAATAAATGTAAATCACACATTCTCAAACTCTTTCAGAAAGAGAAAGATTTTATCATGAAGATATTTAACTTTCCACTTTTCCTGTGAACTTTATTTTCACCTCATTTGAGTGAGTTTGTTTTCACGACTTCTGTTTCCAACGTCGAGACAATCCACAGAATTTAATTTTAAATCATGGTTTGTTGCAGCGGAAATTAATTGATTCTCTGAACATTTGACTCTGTCTGTGAGTCGTTACTCAAACTGAGGACTCAACAGGGACAGGAGACGACAGACGTGTCTGTAGGGCGTCTGTAGCGTGTCGTGTTTTGATGCCATGTGCTGCAGTCCAGACGGCTGTGATCCCTCTGAGTCTCTGATGCCTCCGTGTGTTTCCAGTCCGGCCTCCTGGAGCTGAGCGGCCGGTCTGCTGACCTGGACGTGCTCAACGAGCTGAGCTGCAGCCTGACGCCGGGCGACGCCGCAGCACGACACCTGCAGCGCCTCAACCGGCGCTGGGCCGACGCCGCCGCCAGAGCTGAGGAGGCCTGCAGGTCAGTGAGGGAGCAGATCCGAGCACACGAGGTTGAACACTGTGCTGGATTGAAGCTTCACTGAATTCAATCAGATGACATAACTCACATCGATGGATTGAACTGAATCGATTCTTTAGTGAATAAAACGTCAGAAAACGATGAAGAAATGAACTAAAACTCATCGTGTGAAGAGAAAAGCAGCAAATCCTCACGAAGCTGAAACCAGAAAATAATGATTATTACATATAATATTCTGTCAATAGTTATATTTGAATGTTAGTGATTAACACTGACCTGAATGAAAAGGATGAAAACCTCACAGTCAAACTAAAACTCCAAATTCCCCAAATCTAAGGTTTGATCAGATTTGTGACAGCAAATGGTTTATAAAGCAAACTCAAATCTTCTAACAAGCAATTTTTCTCAGAGGAATCGTTGCTTTTATTAAACTAAAACTAGATATTTACACCTGAAGTTAAATGAGTGTTGTGTGTGGCCTGTGCAGTGAGCTGCAGACGGAGTCGCTGAGGCAGCAGAGCTTCGAGCAGAAGTGTGGGAGCTGGATGTCCTTCCTGCAGAGGATGGAGGACGGTCTGGCTGTGGACGTGGCCGGATCGTACGCCGGCCTGCGGCAGCAGCTCTGCACACACAAGGTATCGAACACGAGTAACAGACTCACCGACACTCCGCTGTCCCTCTGCGGAGCCCAGACCTCCACCCAACAGTCCCCTATCAAGCTGAGCCATATCACGCACTGATCCTGGATCTGCTCCTTTGTCCAGATGCTCGTTGATAAATGTCTCATCCTTCCACCGAGTCTGATGGAAATCTGTTCAGTAGACTTTGTGTAATCCTGCCAACAAACAAATCGACACACGGGGTGAAAACATCACCGTCCTCTCGTGGAGGTGGAAAGTCCCAGAGACGTAACCCCGGTGTCTCCTGGTGTGTTTCAGCGGTTCCAGGCCGAGCTGTCCACCGGTCACCAGATCCTCCACTCGGTCATCACTGAAGCTCTGCACCTGCTGCAGAGAGGAGAGGTGGACGACAGGTAACCGATCACATTGTAATTCAGAAGAAGAATTGAGTCTGACATACGTGCGTCCTGTCGTCATCACTACGTGGGCGGAGTCGAACTGTACTTGACTCTGATTGGTCTGACCGATCCTCTCTGACCTTTCACACCAAACCAGGTGTGAATGAGCCGTCAAGCGTCTCCTTTATGTAAAGACAGGAAGAGACACAGCTTTTGTTTTGATCTCAGGAGGTGAAAAGGTCAAACTTTGATTTAATCTTCTTTGCTTTCAGCTCCTGTCGATTCAATGTTTGAGTTCAAAGAGAAATGTTTCCTTCAGATTTTCACGGTCTCCAGAGGCTGAATCGTTATTGACTTTTCATCTTGAGCCACGAGAAGGTCAAACACACGATGTCTCCGTGTTTTCAGGAGTGACTTCATCCTGAAGCTGGCCCAGCTCAGGGAGCACTGGCAGGGGGCGGTGCAGCGCGCCGACCAGCGGCGCTCCCTGGTGGAGGGGCTGGTGAGGCACTGGCACCTGTACAACCGCAGCCTGAAGAAGCTGCAGAAGTTCCTGTCGGACACGCACGCCCTGCTGCCCCCCACCGGGCCCCCCCGCTGCAGCCTGCAGCAGCTCAGGCGCTCGCTGAGAGACCTGCAGGTGGGAACCAGAATTCAGTCATTATTTATTATTTATCAAACTTTAACCCTCTGGGGTCTTAGGGCATTTTCTCAATTTGTACATGTCTTTAACTTTTTGCTGGCTGTACTGTAGCATGATACCAGTGTTAATTATCATTGACATATTAATAAAGATCTAGAAATCTTGATTTAGACAGGCGGGTGCATCAGAGCGTTAAATCTGGAGTACTGTATGTGTGTATTTAATCCAAATACAAGATTTCACTCAGAAATACTTATATCCCATAATTATACAGTCAATACTGCACTTACTTACTTATCTACTAATTTCCAGACTTTTACAAACCCAGAAAATGCTGGAAATGTTTATTTTGTGTATTTCCAAACGTGTAAAAGTTCCCTGCAGAGAGTTGATATTCACTGAGACGTTGTTTTATTCCGATTGAGACCAGTCGTCACCACAGACACAAGCAGAGAGAAACCAGAAGCTTAAAGGCTCGTTAAAGATTCAGAGATCTGTTGATTGCATTTCCCTGAAAAGAAAGAGATGAGATGAGGAAGAGATTTCTCATTGTTTTGAGTCTTTGATGATCATGAAAGGAGGCTGAGGAGATTTGGACTGAATGAAGCTGCAGTAAACTTTCTCTCTCCTGTTGATAGCAACTCATCAGTGAAGGTTCAGACATGTAAACCACAGATAGTTCGTTAGATCGTCGTTTCCTGTTTAACTCGGAGTCTCCTCCTCCTCCTCAGCACACAGAGCTGCTCTTCCAGAGGTATCAGTGCAGTTTCATCCACACGCTGGAGGTCGGCCGGCAGCTCTTTGCCATGGGGGACGAGGACACCCAGACTCAGCTGCAGACGGAGCTGGGGACCCTGCAGGAGGAGTGGGACAGCCTCCACTCTCAGCTGGGCCGGAGGGTGGACCTCACCGAAGCCATCGTCAAGGTACTCGGCCACTTTGGAATGTCTTTAGAAGGTCTTTAGAAGGTCTGGAGCATCTCTGGAGCATCTCTAGAGCATCTCTGGAGCATCAGCTGCAGGGACATTGGACACATCTGTAAACTCAGACTGAGCAAAACACTGATGACGTACAGGATTATTATTTATTAGAGAAGGAAGTGAGATCCAATCACAATCACAGGACACGTTTAAAATACCTGGTGTGAACTTGTGTGTCCACTTGTGATCCGATCACTCAGGACAGATGTTAAACCAGGTGTGAACGGAGCCAGATTCAGACAGAATAAGTAAAATCAAGTTTATTTCACAGACTCAAAGGTAAACATCAGATTTGACACACAAAAATGCACAAAAATACTCATAAACTCAACATTTTCTTAATTTTAATTAATTCTAACGACTCCTGTGTCTTCCTCGCTGCTGCAGCTCGATGTGATTTGTCTTAGTTTTTTATTTTCAACTCATTGGCTGTGGAGACATCTGGATGCTCCGTCCTCCATCTGTCCCCTTGCTCCCCCTGAGCAGCCAAGTTAATCCAATCAGCTTTAATTCACGACAGAAGACGTGTTTAGGAAGCAAAAGACAAAGAGATGCAATCGTTCTCTTGTCTTGTTTGTTTTTAAAAGCCTGTCGCATTGATCGGATCAGTCGGATTCTGATTTGCTTCTCCGTGTGTCTCAGAACTGGGAGCGCTGCGAGGCCGGGCTGGCCGGCAGCGACCTGCAGCTGAAGGACGTGAAGACGCTGGTGAACCAGCTGATTCCAGAGTGGGACGAGGAGCTGCAGAGGAACGAGAGACTCAACAAGGTGCATCTGCAAACACCCGCTCACACGGACACTAACTATTTAAACTAAACCTGCAGAAACTCACAGGCTGTGATGAGTAGAATAAATGAATGAGCCTGCAGGAGTTTGAGCAGTAACACACACACACACACACACACACACACACACACACACACACACACACACACACACACACACACACACACACACACACACACACACACACACACTGAGCCTTCAGGCAGTTGGACGAGGGAGGGACATCACTCAAAGTTTCAAAGCCAAGTTGGAAACCAGTTTTACTCACAACTCATCGCCTCCGACCCATCAGAGCCTTTATCCTCCATCCCTTCCCCTCCCTCTGCTGCCCCTCACCCCTCCCGGCCCGGCCCTTAATCCTCTCTCTCTCTGGGCGTGGAGAACCACAAGAGAGAGAGAGAGAGAGAAGAGAGAGAGGGAGTGAGGGGCAGAGAAAGAGAAAGGGGGCCGGCAGTGTCAGGGAGTAGCTGTGGGCGAGCGGAGCTGTGGAGGGGGTCTCTGACAGTTTGTTGTGGTGCTCCCTGTGCTATGGTATGCAGGAGAACGAGGACTCCCTGGTGGACTGGGCCGAGAGCCTGACGGAGCTGAGCACCATGAAGACGGATCTGTCCCAGTACATCATCGCTGACGACGTCCTGCTGCTGCAGGAGCAGGTGGAGCACCTGCACTGTCAGTGGGAGGAGCTGTGCCTCAAGGTGCGTCTGCTGGGTCCATGTGGTTTTTAAGAGATGTTGATTTACTAAATGTTAAAAATGCCACAGAAGTTCACTTTGTCATGTTTTGCTTTAACCAAGTGTGAGTGTGTTCACCTCCTTTGCTTAAAAACATTTTTAAAAGCTTATATTTGAATGTAAATGTGTTTTTTCTGGTGTGTCGAGTCCAATTCAACAAGAACAATCATTTGAAGGTGCAGATATTCATTCAAAGTGCTATTTACTTCTCAAATAGACATTTCCTTTGAGGCAGCAAAACTCAAACTGTTCATCAGCTCGTTCTGGTTCTTTATTTAAACTTGTTGATGTTGACTCTGAATGAACCTGGAGTATGTGGCTGCATCTTTGGAAACTCAAGCATCTCCCCCATGGTTTAACATGTAGTTCTGTGGATGGAGCTTCACAGTGTGAGTTCAGTAAACGCTTTCAGTTGATGTGTTAATCTGGTTTGAGACAAATGAAGTTAAGTCTCCACGGGGAAGTCATTTCAGGAGTTAAGATGGAATCTTTTCTGCCCCAGGGACCTGGATTCAAGACCAGAAACACGTCCTCACACTTTCTACCTGTGGACTTGTTGTGTTTTTTTCTTCTTCAACCTGTCGCCTGTCACATCTCCGACATGTTAGTTTGAAGAAGGTGAAGCACGTGGGACCAGCAGCCTGTAGCTGTCACTCACTTTGTGTTTTCAGACGACAGCAGGTCCGACGATTCAGCTCAGAAGTTCGAAGTTTGCTCTGAGGCTAAAAGGCTCAAAGCAGAAACTCAGACTTTTCTAATTCAATCAGAAGTTGAATCTTACAACGTGTTTGTGGTCGTCGTCTCGTCTGCTGCACAACATGTTGATCTGCATCGGGGCCTTTTGGGGGTTTTCCAGTCGTTAGTGTTAAAAGTCTGGGGGTGTCATTGTGTGAACGAGGGAACAGATGGTGACGGAGGAGAAAAGTTGAAATGAGCCGAGAGGAGCTTTTGTATGAAAATGAGTTTGGGGGAAGGGAAGGTGATCCCACTGTCTTTCACTTTTCTCCGTCAGAGTCTTTCTCTGTGTTTATTCGCTCAGTTTCCTCCAGTCAGACGCTCTCTGTCGCCTCCTGGGGAAGAGTCCAGAGAAGTGGACGAGTGCTGCTCTTTGGTTTTCGGTGGAAAAGTCGTGTTGAGATGTAAATGTGCCTTCGCTGAGGAGGTTGTGTCTGATTGTGCAGCTGCTCTCTGACCTGAAGCTTCCAACACCCTTAGTAACACGTCTGGTTCCTGTCAGAGTGAATCCATGTGAGGCTGCATCCACACCACAACGACGTTTTCAAACTAAAACAGCACCGGCAGCGATTCCAAACTTAAGACTATAAGACTCTGGAGTATTGGGGAATTTAAAATGTTGTTCAGATATTACGACATCAGCAATGAGACGTGCTCACACAGTAACTGAGCATCTTGAAGTGATTAACGCTTGTTTCCGTTCTGCCCTGCGACCCTCAGGTGTCTCTGCGCAAACAGGAGATCGCCGACCGCCTGAACGCCTGGATCATCTTCAACGAGAAGAACAAGGAGCTGTGCGAGTGGCTGACGCAGATGGAGAACAAGGTGCCGAACAGCTCCGACCTCAACATTGAGGAGATGGTGGAGAAGCTCAAGAAGGTACGAGGCTGCGGCAAAGAGGCACAGTTAATAATGACCACAGGTGTGAATGTGAGAGTGAATGTTGGGTCAGCTATGACCCTGGTGACCTGGTGACCTGGTGACCCCCGTCTCTCTGCCGACATCAGCCGGGATCCAGCTCCTCCTGCGACCCCTGAAGGATGAACTCTAATAATATGATAACAGCTGGATGGATGAATGGAGCTGTGTGGGAGCATGATGATTAAATATAAAAGCTTTCATCCGGCCAATTCTCCATGTTTCTGTTGAGTCACATTGATCGAGAAACCGTCTCTGAACAAACTCCTTCAAACTTTATCACTGAAACACACAGTTTGTTTCTGCTGTGTCATGATTTCTGCTCTGAGCTGCTGTGTGTAGGGACGATGTGAGGGGGGGGAAGCTTTTCAAAGAGCCGTGAATCGTTAAAGAGACGACAGCTGTTTGCAGCTCCAGCGGGGCCACGCGGGTTTGTTTTGTGTTCAACTCAGGGCCCTTTCATTTGTCACGGTGTGTGTGTGTGTGTGTGTGTGTCTCTCTGTGTGTGTGTGTGTGTGTGTGTGTGTGTGTGTGTGTGTGGGATGGGGGATTGGAGGGAAGTAGAAGTTGCTCTGACTTGCTCCTGAAGCCCAAACAACTTATTGCCCCTGCAGGGGGGGTTTAACGCTTTTCAACCCCCGGAGCTTTGAATCTTAATGTTTTGCTCCGACAACACTTTCATTTTGAAATGGATCGACTCTGCCACAGATCTGACGTCTGCTCGACTTCAGGGTTTCAGAGCCACTAGAACAGAGACGTTTGTAAAACTCTGTAAAACTTCCAAAGTTGGAACTTTTCATGACTTTTTTAAAAGAATTTTATATTAGTAAAGAATTCCTCACAGACCAAAAAGAAAAATGTTTATGAGGTGAATTTACTTTTTAAATTGTAGTAATTTGTCTCAAATATAAATGTTACATGAAAACTAACAAGATTATTATTTGAAAGTCTGTGTTTTAAGTTTTATTAATTGTTTCACTATATAAAATCTGTATTTATGCTGTTAATGTCAAGACTGACATGATTAAACTGAATATTTCCACCATCACTTCCTCTGGAAACCTGAACTGTCACTTATCCGCGTCTCTTCTTCTTCTTCTTCTTCTTCTTCTTCTTCTTCTTCTGCTCGTCATCAGGATTGTATGGAGGAAATCAACCTATTCAGCGAGAACAAAACGCACCTGAAGCAGCTCGGAGAACAGCTCATCAGCGCCAGCAACAAGACGAAGGAGACGGAGATCAACGACAAGCTGAAGGACATCAACGAGCGCTGGCAGCATCTGTTCGACCACATCGAGGCCAGGTAGGAAGGGAGGGCACAAAGAGAGTCTTGTAGTCCGAGGCTGCGTCCTCACTCTGTGTTAGTTTGGAAAGTTTGGAAACACTGTTGATCCTCTCTTAGTTGCGGCTGCGTTTTACTCTGGATGATCAGGGACTTATAGCAACGTTTAGATGATTTCCCATAAAACCTGTTGCTTCTTTCTGTGATTTCAAGACATATCTTGAAGCCAGAATTCCTCTGGTGCAGCTTCATCGGTGCGTTGTGGGGGAAACAGGAAGAGAGCCCAGCTGTCAGTCCACCGCTGCTGCAGATTAAGGCTCCGAGCCGACAGAGGATAGAGCGATATTATTTCTATTAATCCATAAATGCAGATCTCATTCCAACACACAGAGGAGAGGCGGCTGTGGAGCCCCTGAAATCGTCCGTCCAGCAGCTTAGTGCCACTTTGCTCCCGATCTGCACGAGAGCAGCGTTATGCAATGTGACTGACAGGTGCTCGTGTAGAAGCTGGACGTGAACAGAGACACATGAAACCATCAGCTGGTCCAGGTTTCATTTTACATGATGGGTTCACGTCCTGCTGCCAAAGTTTGAGACGATGAAAAGTTAAATCCGTCTTCCTCCTGCCTGCGTCGTTCTGTGTAGAACCCGTCCAATTTATCTGATGGCTAATATGAAAACCACCATTCTACAGAATAAACAATGCAGAAAAGATTTGCATTTATAGATTTAGATTTTACGTTAAAACAGGAAAGGAGTATAAAAATATATCTGTTTGTTATGTTATATTCTTTCAGACTTTATTCTAGTGTTTACCTGCAGATTCTAAGAATCTCTGAAACTGAAGAAGTCTCTTGATTGAGATGTGAAACGTCTTCAAGAAACACAAAGGGGTGATGTGTCTCTGGCCCCGTTCACACCTGGTGTTAACGTGTGGCCCCGCGTGTGGCGCCCTGTATGCAAATAAACACGTCGATTATTCCGCTTGTAAAGATGCGATGCATGGTGGGACGCAGCGAGGAGAAGAAGAGCTGCTCGCACTTTAAATGACGCCTCCTCTGAACGTGGTCTGGTGGGATTGGATCGCTATCCCACCTGAGTGCGTTCACACCTGAACTCAGAGCTGCCCACTTGTGATCAGATCCCAAAAACCACATGTTGATACCAGGTGTGTACGAACTCCTGAAGGATTCTACTGTTTGCATTTGACCTTCACTTTATTAAAGCATCATCGTTATATTTTAGTTGGAAAACAGGGACTTGGACCCAAAAGGCTGCAATATGAACCTTCTGCTTTCTGTCTGCTCTAGTTTGAATAGTCTAACTCTTGTGTTCTGCATAAGATCGAGGCTGATCTCAGGATCCAGCGTCATGTTCCTCTCGCTCTCCGTCAGTTACTCAGATTCCTCGTGGTGGAACAGGACAGTGGTTCTCACCGTCCTCGCTGTGCGGCAGGACGCACGCAGGGTGGTCGAGTGCATGCCAATTACATCTCCAGCAAACAAACAGGACAGTGGGTTTAAAGTGGTGACTGATAATTGCCTGTTGTGTGACGGTGAAATGATTCAACGTGCAGCAGTTTGATGAGCAGAGCCTGGTGGGTTGGACCAGTGCAGGGGGGGGATGGTGGGTTATCCCCCACGAGAGCGACTTAGATCGGCCATATGGTGACGGCTCGGGACAGACGCCTCAAACTTAGAGAGAAGTGTGATTTCAGAATATATCTCTGAATATATAAGTGGTAACAGAAACTGAGGGTGGATCCTCGGGTCAGTTTCACAGCTGACGGGTCGTTAGTGTGTCGGCCATCTTTAACAAGAGGGAGCATAACGCACAATAGACGCCCTCCTCCTCCCCCCCCCCCAGGGACGGACCAGTGTAACGAGGCTAAGCCCATTAATGAGCCGCTGCTGAGGCACGAGCCGCGTGGCTGTGATGGAATGTGCAGCTGTCACTGTCTCATTTACATTGTTCTGATACCAGAGACACAGAAAAGACCTAGTTCTGATTCTCAGTTTGCAGGAAACCGTTAACGGCCGTTACGTCCACTCGCTGGTGTTGAGTCCAAACTGGGAAACCAGCGTCGTTATGGAGTTGGATTCGAAGCTTTGAGATGAATTTTGATTTGAACTCGGTGACTCAAATCTTATCATTTCAGAGGTTTTGATTTAGAATCTGAACCCACAGATCGGAGGCTCGGCCTGGAGCTGGGGGGCATTAAGCCGATAAACGGGGGGAGGGTCCCCACAAGCGGCTTAACATGACCAGGAAGTAATTTCATCATCGTCATATCACACACCTCAAAACCATCAGGTGTGTGTGTGTGTGTGTGTGTGTGTGTGTGTGTGTGTGTGTGTGTGTGTGTGTGTGTGTGTGTGTGTGTGTGTGTGTGTGTGTGTGTGTGTGTGTGTGTGTGTGTAAAGTAGCAGACAGGGCTGAAAGTAGATTTGTAGATCAGTGGGCTTCGGCCTTCACTTAACCCCCCACCCCGCCCGCCACCCCCCACGACTCTGAGCTGGCACTGCAGGAAGCTGAGTAGAACCAAGGTGCTGATAACTGCTGCACTTTGTTTTTCTTTGCTTCGACTCAGAGTAAATATTAGTTTAGTTGAAGCTAAAGTGGAAAAGCCTAAACATGCAGTACCACTAGTTGCCACTAGATGCAAATCATGTCCAAAAACAAGTCCTGCAACTTAGCGACTTTGGAAAAAGTTGATTCCATTCAGGATTTAAGTCGATATAACAGCTGATAGAAAACAGTATTTTTGGTTCTCATGTCGTAGTCGTAGATATTCAGCTGCTGCTCGATGTTCGCTCGTCTCACGTTTTCCTTCACTTCAGCAGGACAACGACCATCTTCCGAATCTTCCTCTAGAAACCAACACTTCCGACTCTGCCAACGTGTGATCCAGATCGTTGTCTGTAAATAAAGATGGACGACATGACTGCTACCAAAAAGTTAAGCTTTTGCCCCCTAGTGGCTGGCCACAGTATGCCTCCTCCTTGTCAGCTAAAAGCATCATAGGACACATGGGTTTGATCTTAGTTATTTGATGTGTCATGGTTGAGACGTCTTGATTGACAGATGAGACTGACTCACAATTGGTCGAGCGCGTTTGATGCCTCGGCTCCACCCCACGATCGTTTTGGCTTCATTTCCTGAAAGCAGGAGGAAGTGGAGACACGTCAACGTCGTCCATCTTTATTTCCAGTCTTGGACTCTACAGCATCACATGATGGCGTCGGGCTCCATTGACCCACGCTGAATCCTACACGGCTCAGATTTTGTCGCGGTCCACTCCACAGACGTGACGGGATCCTGCGGTCGGTCCCGTTGCCGGAGTCCGGCCGCACTGTGTCACATGTTTGGATAGGCAGTGGATGGGCAGTGGTGGCGTTGGAGAGGAGCTGACTCAGAGGCGCTGATGACCGTCGTGTCCTCGGCCTTTGTCTGCGTCTCGCATCACTAAGTTATGGCAGATGACTGCTGAGGTCTGACTTGCTGGGGGATTAGAAGCGTTGACACTGTCTCGCTGCCTTTGTCCCCCAAAACAAACCGGGTGCTCCGTCACCGGCCCTGCAGCTGCCGTCTGCTGACACCAGCCTTTGTGCCGACGGGCCCTCGGCCTCGGGGGCCACCGGGGGCCACCGTCCTCCCTCCTCATTGTCTGAGTGTAAGATGCACGCGAGGCAGGCGTCTTTTAAAAGACAATCCCCTCCTCCTCCCTGTCGTCCTCCTCCGTCTCCTCACACCTGGCACATGTGCACATTTACTTCTTTACAGTGTTTTGTGTCTGAATTACAGTTTGTCCAGTCGTTAATTTCAAGTGGAGCTTTTTGCACATTATTTAGTGTCGCGTTGTCGAGCGCTCTAACGCCGACATAAAAGAAATGAAGTGCGCGCTTAATGGACCCTCGTTCTTTTCAAGTGGTCCTATTTTTGGTCGTCATGGTGACGACGTGGAGCGTTCCATGGTGGAACAAGGGATTGTGAACCGGAGGGATGGAGAATCTGATAACTCATGTCCGAGTGTGAGCGACTGTGCTGCTGATATGAGGGTTTTGATTCTAATCTCCACAGCTTGAACATCTTCCTAAAAAAGGAGCATAAACAGAGATATAGAACATGATAATATAATTTAACGTCTGTTCTAAAACACTGTGGTTGGAACCTTTGTGTGGGAAACACTTTGGAGCCATGAGTCTGAATCAATTCGAGATAATGCAGTGGTTCGAGGATCCTAAAACAAATCCATACTGATACGTTTTCATTTTAAAACCTGTATTGAATAATATAAAGTTATTATTATTATTATTATTATTATTAAGACACCTGAAAACACAATGAATGAATGAACATCAGGCAAAAGGGTTGAATAGAAATGGAAAGATATGAATTCGGCAGCTGATAAATATTTATCTCTATAAATAAATAACGAGAAAACTTACGAAGTGATTCACTCGTGCGAGCGTCTGTTTTCAACATTCAACAGCAAACTAGTTTTTAAAGACACACTGTTAAACTCGCTGCTTGTTTTCAGATGTGCAGCCGCTCCCTGTTTCACACCTGGTGATAAATACCATGTTGGCATCGTGGCCCATGAATGAAACCACCGCAGACATTATCATAACGGACACTTGTACGTGAATATACCAGAAAGCCATTAGTCCGACACATGGAGGACGTTATGTATCCCAGGTCTGAAAGGAGCTTTAGATTTCTCCATCTTCTCCTCCACCTGTTGCGGCGTCGACCTTCAGACGTGTTATTTATTAGTGCGCTTATTGCTCCGGACCCCGGGCGGCTTTCTCTGCGATGGAAGGAGGCGGCAGATGGACTTTTCTCCAGGAGGAGGTTTCCCGCTGTGTGTGTGTGTGTGTGTGTGTGTGTGTGTGTGTGTGTGTGTGTGTGTGTGTGTGTGTGTGTGTGTGTGTGTGTGTGTGTGTGTGTGTGTGTGTGTGTGTGTGTGTGTGTGTGTGTGTGTGCGTGTGCGTGTGTCGGCAGCTTCGATAATGTCCGAGGTCCAGAAGCAGCGTCGGACAGCTGCACCTGTAATCTGCTCAAGACCTGGACTGACTTCAATGAGCTTCTGTGCTTTGTTCCCGGTTGTGGACTCTGTTGATGTAGGTCTGCGCTGGTGTCACCGGATATTCTATATTTTATATATTCTTATACTTTTACAGATATTTTACACCTTGAATATCTCATTTTCTGCTCGTACAGTACGTGTCACCCTGCTGAGTGAAGCTGAAGTGAGGAAATACAAACGCGTGTCCTTCTGCAAATCTAAAGGCAATAGACTATATATGAGATTTATAAAGTTCTGTTGGTTAAATCTGTTTGTTGTTAAATGTTATTACTCTTTTCTTTATTTTTAAGGATTTTGCCTTTTTACATTCATCAGATTCATTTTAAATCATTTGTTGATTTAACGAACTGGATCTTTAGTAGAATAAAGAAATAAAAGGTCGAACTTCAGGTGATGACTAGTTAGTTAAGTGTGTTGGGATCTGAGCTAAATGGAATATGATCATTATAAGTATGTTTTCATTAGAATAGAACGGAAAAAAGCAAACACTGGCTGCTGAGATGTTGCAAACTTCAATTATCAGTCAACAGAAAATTAATTGGTTTGATGGAAGAAAAAGAAAAATGACAAACTGGCTTTTTAAAGCGTTTAAAATTTGAGGATTTCATATTTTTTTCTACTTTATGTCACATCCTATATTTATCATTTTGGCAGTTTGAAGCCACCTTGTTCACTTTCTTCAGCATTTAATGTAATAGACTATTATTTAAAACCTATAGTTGCTTCAGGTTTCAGAAAGATGCTCCTGACTCTGTGTCCCAGAGTGAACCTGTTCCAGATGCTTGTGGAGGAGAGAGGATGGAGAGAGGGAAGGAGGAGGAGGAGGGGACTGCAGAGGAGGAAGAGGAGTGATGGGAGGGGGGGGGGGGGCAGAGCTCTTTATATCGGATGAGCCATCGCTACGGAGTCGCCTCCTCACCAGCCCGTAAGTACCTCTCTCCCTGATCCCCAGCCCTCATCTCGCGTCCGGCTGGCGTGAGGCTGAGGAGGCCGGCGGCTGAATGGGGAGCAGATCGGGGGGGTTTTGTTGTGATAAAGAGGAGAAGAAGCAGGAGGAGGAGGAGGAGGAGAGACGGAGAGCAGGGGAGCAGGGGAGAAGGGGGATGGGCCAGGCTTTGTCAGTGCAGTGCAGGCATGTAGGCGGACGCACGCCGACACATTCAGAGCAAATTGAGCTCAGATCCAGTTGTCTTGTTGTTGTGTGTTGGTTTGTGTGGCAGCGTGGGCAGCAGGAGTGTGTGTGTGTGTGAGTCTGTGTGTGTGTGTGTGTGTGTGTGTGTGTGTGTGTGTGTGTGTGTGATGCTGTGAGTCGTACACGGTCGCAGCAGCAGCATGTTTTTGATGACACCGATGTTGTTCTCCGCCCCTTCATCCACTGCCACGTCCTCGCATGCTGGAGACGCAGGAAAACCCCCAGCGTGCACCTGCATGCACACAAACACATGCACACAAACACATGCACACAAACACATGCACACAAACACATGCACACAAACACATGCTCATGCAGCTGCATCTGGAGACAACATCTGGACAGTAGCATGTGTCCCAGCATTCAAATCACCAAAATGTGCCTCCTCAGTCTCAGGTGACGTAGAAAGCAGCGTCTGTGTTTCTCTACATTTTGGTAAATGCAGAAATCTTGATGAAAACAATCAGGCACATTTAGTGGACTGATATCTATGAGTGTGTGTGTGTGTGTGTTCTGGTGCAGCTTCAGTGAACTTAAGGGACTGTTGGGCTTTGGCGATATGAGCAACTACTTGATTTCTTGGGTTGTGCAGTTTAATCTGTTTCTGTTCTCGTCTGATCAAACTTTTTTCCAACTCAAGGTTCATGGAGTGGAGATATTCCTCCAGAAATATACAGATAAACATATATTATTATGTAGAAATATGAATCTGTTTATCGATGTTCTGCTGAAATCATTGGGCAGAAGTCACACAACCTACATAAGTGTATATTTGTTTAAGGACAATGACAGAACTGCAAAGTGAACACAGTCGGAATCACACACTCACAGACACACACACACACACACACACACACACACACACACACACACACACACACACACACACACACACACACCAGGTGTTTTGGGTGGAATCCTCTCAGTCACACTCAGGTGGTGTGGTGACCCTCTCTGCATTGTGCTGCTGCGTGTGGAGCTGATGTAGGTCACTGACCTGAGAGCAGAGCTGGAATGCAGCCTCTCTCTCTCCCTCTCTCTCTCTCTCTGTCTCTCTCTCTCTCTCTCTGTCTCTCTCTCTCTCTCTCTCTCTCTCTCTCTCTCTCTCTCTCTCTCTCTGAGACAACACCCAGCTCTCAGTCAGATGTGGGTCAACCATAAATGCTCCTGTTTTGTCATACGTGAGAACGATAGCAGATAGACGATCTGCCACAGAGCTGCAGTCTGCTGCCTGGTGCTTTTCAGTTAATTTGCACAAACTAATTATTTTAAGTATTAAAATCTGACTAAAACAAATTCATGGCTCAATAACCTGAGGCCTCTGGTTTGATTGTGGGTCAGATGCTGTTGTTGCAACACGAACACTGGACCCAGATGTTTCACGCTTCTGGTTGAAATGTGACGTTGCACTTCATAAGGTGGAGTTCTTCCTCCTGCAGGGTGAGGAAGCTGAAGGAGACGCTGGTGACGGTGCAGCAGCTCGACAAGAACATGAGCAACCTGCGGACGTGGCTGTCGCGCATCGAGGCGGAGCTCGCCAAGCCGGTGGTCTACAACGTCTGCCACGGAGATGAGATCCAGAGGAAACTGGCCGAGCAGCAGGTGAGCAGAGACGGACAGATCTGTTTATGAGGTTATGTTTTCGTCTTATTTGATTGTTTGTCAGCATGAATACACAAAAACTGTTGGGTCTCGACCAAAGAGGAACCCTGGATCAGGGGGCAGACTCAGGGATATTGAGATAGAACATGTTTTGATATTTTCGTTGATTTCTTGGATCTCGTGGAAATAAATCAGGCAAGTTGAATCAATCCTCTTCAAAGAATTGAATTTAAAAAGGTATCTTTAGAGGACTGATATTTATGAGTGAAATCTGAATCTCTAAGTGGGCGGTCGGGCCTTGGTGGAGGTTTGAGCTCCACTTAGTTAGTTTATTTAATTTTATCGTTATGTTATATTATTTTATCCTTTTGAAAAGCACTTTGTGATTTTGATAATATAATTTTTGTGAGATTCACCAAACAATTAGAGTCGTCAGTAAAAGAGAAAAAGACAAATATAATTCCCTCTTCCAGAAGAACCAGGTGTAAAAAGCAGTTTTAAATGTGCCCTGAGCAGAATGGAGACTCACCACAGGTTCTTTAAGAAACCCTAACCCCCTCCACTGATGCTCGCCTGCTTGTGTTATTTCCACCCTGTCGTAATAACCGAAGTGTGGGGTAGCACGTGCTGCAGAGTGGAATCTCAGCACGCTGCAGGAGGAGGGGGTGTTTGTGGCACGCCGGGCTGAGAGATGGTAAATGCACTGAGAGCCGGACTTCACAGGGTGCCCCCAAAAAGAGGAAATGGACTTCAGCCTGCAGTGGCTCGTACGGCTACTTTAGCAAATGGAGGAAAGTTGTTTGTTTGAGAGGAAGTGGAGCTGCAGGAAGGAAACTACAAACTACAATCATTTCACTATGATTTATATTGATATAATATATATTATCAATACAAATGATAGTATTTTCTTTATTTTTAAAGGTCGACAGCTTGTTTCGTTCAATGCAGACGTCGACCCCAGAAAACCAGCGTTTGTTAAACAAAGTCTTTGGAAGTATTTGTTCACTATGGTCAGAGATAACGAACAGTTCTCCTGCTGTTGAAGCCTCAACCTGCCGCCATGTTCTTACAGCACCCAACAAATCATCACGGTAATCCTGGTGATTAAACAGCACAAGTAACCGTCTGGAATTTTCCTACGGTAAGACGTGAAACCGGAAATCGATTCATCTCTAGTAAACGCACCAGGTTCTTCGTCGTCGTCTTTATTCTGAGAGTCTAGACGCTGACGCTGCACCTTTTGCAGCATCTCGTGCATCAAACTTCCAGGCGTTGGCTTGTAAATAACCATGAACATTTGTTTGTGATGTAACAAAATGCATTTGATGGTCATGCAAATGGCTGCAGGTGAACTAGACATTTGTTATTTTAGATTTATGATGGATTTTTTAACCGTGAATGAAGGTCACGTCTGAGTGAGCAGACTTTTAAAACAAGTCTTGATCTGGAGAGGATCCGTCAGACAAATTGGACAATTGGATTTTACTTCCCGTCTGAATTTGGACAGTGAGGAGGAGGAGGAGGAAGGACACACGTCTGAAGACAGAAATAACAGACAGAAAACCTTGTTGTGGAGAGAACTGAAAGAGACGGGACTTCTGTATTTTAGAGGAAAGAAAGGCTGCAGCTCGCTCCATTAGTGGATGAGGGACAGCTCAAATGGACTTTCACACGTCGCCATGGCAACACAGAGAGTGGTAACTTCGAACAAGCGGGAAAAACGACGAAAGTGGCGTCAGTCCTCAGAGGGACATCAGAGGAATCACAATCCAGTGTGGAACGTGTTAAAACTGAGCTGTGACCCAATTTCATAGTTGTGTTAACAGTTTGCACAATTTATCTGCAAGACAGTAACTTTTATTCTCTATAAGCGACTCAGCGATTAGTGTACGACAAATTACATATTCTACTGTAACTGTCAAAATGCAACTTGTTATTAATTCATTTTAATCTTCTACTGCTTTAAGTTCTTCCCCATTTTCCTTTGTGCATCATCGTGTTGGACGATGGTGTCAATCAACAGTTTGACAGTATTGTAGGATCCTGACCTCTTGTGTCCGTCCTGCAGGATCTGCAGCGGGACATCGAGCAGCACACGGAGAGCGTGACGTCGGTGCTGACGCTGTGCGACGTCCTGCTCCACGATGCCGACGCCTGCGGCACCGACTCGGAGAACGACTCCATCCAGCAGACCACCCGGAGCCTGGACCGGCGCTGGAGGAACATCTGCGCCACGTCCATGGAGAGGAGGATGAGGTGAGCAGCTGCAGGAGGTTGGAAAGATGTTCTGCTGAAGTGAGAAGCAGATGTGCAGGTTGAAATATGCAGCAAGATGAAAACAATGATGGATGGATTAGAACAGATTGACAGGAATGGATGTGACGCTTGAGGCTTTAACTTTGTGAAATGACTCTTGTCAGGATCGAGGAAACCTGGCGCCTCTGGTGTAAGTTCCTGGACGACTACTCTCGCTTTGAAGACTGGCTGAAGAGTGCCGAGTTCACCGCCGCCGACCCCGACTCGGCCGGCGTCCTCTACACCAGCGCCAAGGAGGAGCTCAAGAAGTTCGAGGTCAGCAGAGAAATATTTATTGTTCTTTTGGCAGAACTCTGGAACGTTTTTCCCTCGAAGGATGAAGATAGATTCTGGATCTCAGTCTGTGTGTCGCTGTGTGAGGGAGCTGTCAGGTTCAGGTGTCTCCTGGCACCTTTGATGTGTCACTCTGGATTAGAAACCCAGATTAGCGTCCGGTAATCTGGACTCTGTCGGGATTCCCTCGTCTCCACAGCAACAGAGTAGATGGCGTTGATTCCCTGACACGTTTCATCATGATGACGCCGCTGACCCACATACAGCGGCGGCTTCAGTGACACGTGGTGGGAGCTGTGGGAGCTGTGGGAGCTGTGGGAGCATCATCACTAGAAAACCAGTCGAGGGTTCAAATCCATAAAGTGACTGGAACAGGTTTTAATCCTGAGAGCAGCTGCTCACATATTTAATCTAATAGGAATTTACAAGGGAAATAACATATCAATAAAAAAAGTAATGACTTCATAACTTTAAATACTTAATAAGGTTTAATTTACGATTTAAATCTCCATTGTTTTTGTTGTGTTGTTTGTGTCTTTACATATTGTATTGTGTTGTTCCCTCTCAGGCGTTCCAGCGGCAGGTTCACGAGCGCTTGACTCAGCTGGAGCTCGTCAACAAACAGTACCGCCGTCTGGCCCGGGAGAATCGAACCGACGCCGCCAGCAAGCTCAAAGTCCTGGTGCACGAGGGGAACCAGCGGTGGGACAGTCTGCAGAGGAGGGTGGCCGCCGTGCTCCGCAGACTCAAGGTGAGACAGCATACAGATGTGGGCCACTTCTGGCAGTGATGCGGCACATCTGGCCCGAACAAAATGGATGTGAACCTAAAGTGGGCCATGTTGGCACCTTTGGTTGACATGCGGTTCTGCTGTGGCTCACTTGTGGTCCAGATCTGGCACCTGAGAGCCATCATTCCAGTTGGTGTGTGGGCCGGACCACCTTAAGCCCCCGTGGGCCAAACCTGGGCCTAAAGAGTTTTGCTCTTTGGGAGTTGTGTGACGTTGTGTGAGAATTTCCCCTCACGGTTAAAAGATTTAATAACGTTTACGCAGCCAGTAAAACCACGAAGGAAACTTCTAAAACACCAGCGAGACGACAGACTGCACACGTCACAGCAGAGAAAGCCGTTCTCTGTTTCAGACAATGAAAATGAAAAGTAAGAGCACGTGACGGAGAGGAATCAAACATCAACACGTCTCTGACCGCCCCGGCTGATCCCCGCAGCGTCTCCCTGCTCTCAGCTCCGCCCTAAGCCGCCGGGATTTGGGTCACCTCTCAGATGGTGACGAGGCACGAGGCGTCACGTCGGCAGGAAGCTGTTCCTGTCACGGCATGTGGCGGCGAGCAGATGGGGGGTGTTTCTGTTGCTATATAAAGACGGCGTGTGATCTAAGAATCCACCTGATTGGTGCTGGTTGACCTCCGGCTGCTCGCTGCCTGTGAACCACACTCACATCTGTGGATCACAGCAGAGTCAACACAGTGAAATCAGTTTTATTTACATGTTTATCAACAGCACAGATGCGATGCGTGTAAAATATCACATTTACTTTGAATTAAGAGCTTCACTAAATATTTTAAATCATCTTTGTCATAAAAGTTCAGACTATCTACGAACAATTTGACTTTTCATTTCAGTTTTGTTAAGTTGACATTTGTTGGTGATGGCAGGATAAAGTGCAAAAATAAATGATAACAAATACACATCAATTAAAAATAGGACAAGTTTACACTACACACTTTTCGAAGTTTGAATCTAAAAGTTATAGCGATTCATTACATTGCATAAGATTTGAACAGTTTTTAAATGGTGCCCTCTGGTGTCTCCGCAGCACTTCACCTCTCAGAGAGAAGACTTCGAGGGAACCCGAGAGGCGATCCTGGTCTGGCTGACGGAGATGGACCTCCAGCTCACCAACGTGGAGCATTTCTCCGAGAGCGACGTCGAGGACAAGATGAGACAACTCAACGTCAGTCCTGTTCCACTCTGATTATTACAAAAGTGTTTGAAACGTACAGTAAATCACGCTGTTCTCCTTTTGAGTTTTATATTTAAACGTGCAGCTTTAAATTCCTCTTCTCCTGGACCGTGTTAACGACGGCGTGTGTTGCGTGGCTCCGCAGGGCTTCCAGCAGGAAATCACCCTCAACACCAATAAAATCGACGCCCTCATCGTGTTCGGGGAGAACCTGATCCAGAAGAGCGCTCCTCTGGACGCCGTGCTGATCGAGGACGAGCTGGAGGAGCTGCACTCCTACTGCCAGGAGGTGTTTGGACGAGTGGCCCGATTCCACCACCGCCTGGTCAACAGACGCCCGGTCAGTACCGAGGCCCTCGCTCCTCCTGCTCCTCCTGCTCCTTCAATGAAGACATGTGTTGATGCCTTTTTGCTGATCATCGGTTATCCTTCACAGGTGCTGGAGGAGGAGAGGGAGCTGTCGGACCGGGACTCGGACCTGGAAGACTCGACCGATCTGACCAACGGGACCTCGTGGGGAGAAACGAGGAAGAAGGAAGAGGAAGCCCCAGCGGCGGGCGGCGTCTCAGCGGGACGCCAGGCCATGTGTCACCTGGTGGCTCCTCCTCTGGAGCGGTCGGGAAGAGAGACGCCCGTCAGCGTGGACTCCATCCCGCTGGAGTGGGACCACACCGTGGACGTGGGGGGGTCGTCGTCGCACGAGGACGACGAGGACGCCACCTTCTTCAGCGCGCTGTCAGGTAACGACATCAGAAGAGAAGTCTGCCGCCATTATTTATAATCTAATGACTATAACTTCATATTTGTCCAACACAAACAGGGTTTTACTGTATTTTCTTTACACATGAGAAACCTTCAGTTTTAATTTATCTTCATACACAGAATACAGAAAACAGAGGGAACTTGAAGCAGGAAAAACACAATTTATTCAAATAATAAGTAAACTTGAATCTGCATCTTTTCTGCAGAACTAAAATAAGTTTTCATAGCAGCAAATATTAACGCAGATACTGGATGAAGTGTGTGAAAGTCTCATATCTGGTAAAAAACGCGCTCCCACCAGTTGAAACTTTCCCCCGTTAACGTTCCTCATGTTCCTGAATCAGCCTCATGACTCGTGCACAGCTCCGCCCCCTTACAGAGCAGCTGTGCGACACGTTGACCTTCGCTCTCTCCTGCAGATGTGAAGGTCGCAGAGAGCTCAGAGGCGTTTGTTAAAGCCACCGTCAGAGCGGTGAACGCAGCCTCGGGTACGAAACCCCCCCGCCCTGCTGCATGCTGCTGCATCCAGCTGTTACCCCACTTCCTGTTTTATCTGTGTCTGAAGTTACAGACGTGACTCATCGTTCACCTTTTTGTTTTTCAACCTCACGTTTCGAACGTCACGAGTCCTGCATGATGTGATGACTCCACGTTTCTCTGCATGTGGACGGTTGACGTGTCGTTTGCATGTGATTCACAGACACCTGAGTTTCATGCATGTGTCAAAACAGAAAGTTTGTCTCTGCAGGATCTTTAGAAACAAATGAACACACACACACACACACACACACACACACACACACCAATGAGGACGTTAATTCCCTGTGTTCTGACACTTCAGTGATTTAAACTCAGTTACTCCTCAGTTTTCTTACTGTTGAACCTGTTTTGACTCTTTGTGTCTTTTTCATTCTTTCACCTTCGTCTCTCTTCGTTCTCTCTCTTCAGTCAAGTCGGTGACCGACCCCCCCAGCTGGCACCAGCCCCGCTCCCCCGACAGGAAACGAGTTCCCAGAGAAATCATCCGAGGCCTGAGCTCGTCCCCGACACACACCAGCAGTACCCCCTACCACCCGCAGGGCTACGTAAGAACACACACACGTCAGAAACCCCCCCAGGATGATAAGGTTTGTTTCTCAGTGTGTTGAGGTTACGTTTGTGCGTTCCTCAGGCGAAGCTGATGTCGGAGTGCAGCGGCAGCATCGACTGCGTGAAGAGAGTGAAGCTGATCCTGAACGACGAGGAGGAGGAGCTGGAGGAGGCGGGTCTGACGGGCAGCATGGCCGACAAACACACCAGCACGGGTACGGAGAGGCGTCACTCTGTTTGAATCTGTGGAGACTTAAACCGGTGCAGGATGAGTCCTACAGATAGTGATGGGACTGTTAACTTCTCATTATCAACTAGAATGTCCCTCAGGTCTCAGGCCCAACTGTCCCTGTAAATACAGTTGAGCTGCAACAACCTACTCAGATATCAGTCCTCTGAGTCGTTCACTCAATCCCGGCTTGATATAAACCGTTTGTCTGCAGGTGTGATCGAGCGCTGGGAGCTGCTTCAGGCTCAGAGGCTCAGCAGGGAGACGGGCATCAAGCAGGACCTGGAGCAGTGGCAGAAGCTGAACTCTGACCTCTGCGATGTCACTTCCTGGCTGGGCAGGGTGCTGCCGGAGCTGGGGAGGCTGCAGCGCATCGCACCGTCCACCAGCATCCGAGACATCGAGGTCAACATCAGGAAGCTGAAGGTAACCACGGTAACGGCGTTTGTGTCGGCAGGTTCGAGACAAAACCTCAGAATGGACCGTTCAGAATCATCAGATCATTATTCAACAGAAGAGGGAAATAAAAATGTGTATTTATATATATATATATCTATAGTATAAAACAAGACATTTATTGAGGTTTTAGTATAAAAACATTTTATCACATCTGTATCAACACTGAAGTTCCCCCCCGGTCTTTGGCTCAGGAGATGCAGAGGAGCTTCAACAGCTACAAGTGTCCGATGATCTCCGTCAACCTGAACAGTCGCCACTTCCTGCGCGGCGACAGCGCCGAGCTGCAGGAGCTGCAGGAAGCTCTGAGCGCCGCCAACCTCAGCTGGACGCAGGCGTGCGGCGGCCTGGAGAGCTGGGAGAGGAGGCTGCACGCCGCGCTCATGCAGTGTCAGGTCAGACACACCACGCTGTAGTTTGTGTGTCTTTGTGTTTTTGTGAAACTTTGTACGAGCTGAGTGAAGAGCTTCAAAACTAAATCCTGCATATTTAAGAAATAGCTAAACTACATTTTATGAAACTAGATGCTGCACTGTTCTAAACGTCCTGTGATTCAGCCTGATATCTGTGAATCTTTGGAAATGATGGGACCTTGATAAACATTGAAAATATAAAACTTGTGAGATTCTCGAGTTTCTAATGAAACTAATAAAATAGGAGTTAAATATATTTGAAATGTGACTGTGAACGATCCTCTGACCTCTGACCTTGTGTGACCTTCAGGAGTTCCAGGAGACGCTGCACTCTCTGTTGTTGTGGTTGTCTCAGGCCGAGGACAGACTCCACGCCGTGAACGTCAGCGACCTGTCGACCTCCCGCTCCGTGCTGCTGCAGCGCAGAGACGCCCTGATGGTAAACGCATCAATTCATTTAAAATCAATATCTATTCATTTATTTTTAGTCAGTTTTAATCCAGGACTTTGTCTTCCTCTGAGTATCGAACCCTCTGCTGTGTCGCCCCCTTGCTGCAGGACCTGCAGGAGGAACTGCGCGGCCGTCAGCGCCAGGTGACCTCGCTGCAGGAGATCTCGGCTCAGCTCCTCCTGGAGGCCACCGGACACGACAGCCTGGAGGCCAAAGAGAAGGTCCACGTCATCGGCAACAAGCTGCAGCTCCTCCTGCGACAGGCGGCCGCTGACCTGCACATGCTGCAGGGACGACTGGTGCGCTTATTTATTGGTTTGCACGATGTAGTTTTTATATATATATATATATATATATATCTTTTTATCTGACGCTCTGTTTGTTTAACCTCAGGAAACCTGCTCTGCCACTTCTGAGATGGACAGTATCGGCCTGGGAACACTGAGCTCTGACCTGCTGCTGCACAAGGTACACACACACACACACACACACACACACACACACACACAAACACACACACACACACACACACACACACACACACACACAGAACATACATGAGTCACACTTATTATTTTATGGTTATACATAAAGTGTTTATAAAAGTTTGTGCAAATAATTAAAATACAGATGTTTAACTAATGTTTTTATTTTATTTAATCTACAATGAAGATTTGTCTTTTTCAAAGTTTGTGTTTGATGTCTCACTGTCCTCTCGGTGAGCCGGGGAAACACTGAACAACCCTGAAGTTTCCCTCTGATTAAATAAATTCTACGTCTACGAACTCATGTTTCCGTTGTTTTAAAGATGAACTGAAGTGATTAACGTCTCTGACTTGTTTGTTTCAGTCGGACGCTCGTCGCCCGGCGGCTGCAGTCGGACGAACAGCCGCCAGAAGGTAACGTCTGTTTTGAGTTTTTGTAAATTAGTTAAAAGGTTTTTAAGTTTTAAGAACATTCCCACGTTCCTCCTGCACTTCTTTACCATGGAGATAGTTGTGAAAGATTTACGTGACATATTATTACCACTTTGGGGATCAGGGTTTGGTTTACAGCCGTCGACACCAGTTTAAACTAAAGTAAACCTGTGTTGTCCACGTGCAGGGAGGAGCGGAGGGATCCCCCCCCACGCCGACCCTTCTTCCTCCGGGTCCTTCGAGCCGCCTTCCCCCTGCACCTGCTCTTCCTGCTGCTGCTGGTTCTGGCCTGTCTGGTTCCTCTGTCCGAGGAGGACTACAGCTGCACCCTGTCCAACAACTTCGCCCGCTCCTTCTACCCGATGCTGCGCTACACCAACGGCCCCCCGCCCACATGAGCACCGCCGCGACCACGGCAGGCGTGAAAGACAACCACCCCCGGTTCAGGTTGAAATCCAGAAGGACACTTCAGAGACACTGTCCCACAAAAACCCACCAGCTTCATGTCTGAAGGCCTCGATATGTTTTTTATTTGACTCTAAATTTTATTGGTGTATTTAAAATCGTATATTTATTATCTGTGCAACGCTACAGTTCTTCAAAACGAAGCCATGTTACAAAGCAGTGTGGTTTTTATATGGAGATTCGTCACGTCCCCACTGAACGTCTCAAACACACAAAAACAAGTACCTGAAGATTTATTTTGATATTTATATTTTGTACGTCCCCAGCCGTCTGGAGTTTGAAGGATAAAGAGCAGTTGTTACCAAAGCATCCGGAAGCTGAGAAGTTCACTCGCCGTTTTCTACCACTGCAGCTATTTCTACTGATTTTTCACAGAAGGCAGAAACTTGCTGGAAGCACATTTTTGTACAGAAGTGAAAAGAGGTCGTGAGATTTAAACGTTTTCAACATCGGAGCTTTTAAAAAGCTAAACGATGGCAGTGACTCTTCTGCACTGAAGCCTTTCTGTAGCCAACACATAACGATGTACCTTTCATGGATT
Source organism: Hippoglossus stenolepis (assembly GCF_022539355.2). Lineage (NCBI taxonomy): Eukaryota > Metazoa > Chordata > Actinopteri > Pleuronectiformes > Pleuronectidae > Hippoglossus > Hippoglossus stenolepis. The sequence continues at coordinate 1,978,748 of NC_061492.1, forward strand.
TTGTATATAACAGCAAACTTCAGATACAGAGATAACGCAAATTATTGCTTTGTGTACGAATAAGTGTTTGAGATTAATATAAAGTTCAAATAGTTCGAGTGCCACAAACACACAATGTAAAAAAAACGAGGACATATTTTATTGTAAATGGTCATAAAAGTCAAGAGCCGAACGTGTTTCAGATTAAAGCTGCGTTCAACAACGATTGACCACAAGGGGGCAGAAACACCAACTGACACACAACCACGATAAATCAGTCGTGTTAACTAATCAAGTTCTTTAAGCAAACATTATACCTTTTGAGACCTTGTGAAAACTAGCGCTGCATGATATATCGAAAAAGATACATATCGTGAAAGACTGCGTGAACTGTGATAAAAAAAATGTGCCTTACACGCTGCATCCGTCAATATATTTGACCAATCAGATGGAGCCCCGCCCCAGATTATAAATTAGAGATTAAAGAATTACGTAGCTTCTTTATTACAGACTCTCAACCTGAGGGAACGGTGACGGAGCACAAACACTCACACTGGTTACTTTCTCTCTCTCTGTCTCTCTCTCTCGCTTTGTCTCTCTCTGTCTTGATCTGTCTCTTTTTCGCTCTTTCTCTGTCTCTCTCTTTCTGTCTCTCTGTCTCTCTGTCTCTCTGTCTGTCTATGGACAGGACACATCACAACCGAATTTGTAAAGTTTAAAGTATCTGGAGCTGGAGGAGATGGCGGCTCACTGGGTTTGGCTCAGAGTCAGAGAGGAGCCGGTAAGAATAAAACTTTTCACGGCCCAAACAACAACCTTGTGGTCCCTGCGTCCATAAAACCAGGTTGTTGGAATGGAAATAACGCTTTTCATTTTCAGTGTCTGCATAGACCCTTAGCTGTGCAAAGCAGAAAGACTAGAACAACGTATACTCGTATCGTCATCGCAACGTTCAACAATGTCATCGCATGTTTTCCTGATATCGTGCAGCCCTGGTGTGATTTTAATATCACATGAGCGTCACACGTTCCAAAGAAAACCCACCCAGAATCCTCCATGTCAGCCCGGGAAGTAAAACCAGGAATTAAACATTAAATACGTTAACACACAAATACAAACACTTGTTGTTGTTGGTGTTGAACTTGTGGAATTTACCTGAACTCTGAGCAGGAGGTGAATGTAAGCGATTCTTTGTTGAATGTAGCCGTGAACATGCACAATCATTCATGTTGCTCATTTTCAACGTTAATATGAATATCAGAGGATTTTGTGTCGTTTGATTTGAAACTTTTAATCCTAATTTGTAAATAATCTCTCGTGCTCGGCTCAGACGACCAAACACGACACAGACAAACGAGAAGAACGTGTGTAAAGTTTGATTTATTTTGTGAACACTTATTTATGGGATGTATAGATTGTTGTTATTGATTGACAATAAACTGTGTTTGCCATGATTCGCTGGCGTGTGTTCACTGTATCGCTGGAGTCGACACAGAAAAGGAACCAGAAACATCAAGATCCAGGAGATGGATGTGTGTGTTGTGTCCAAACTGTCAAGAGAAACATTTGTGTGGGTTCATGCATGTACAACAACGACACCAGGACAGAGGGAATAGTGCACATGTCTGTCACCAGCGGATAATCTGGCGCTAAAGCTGGAGAAAAGTGGCACCGCTCATGATTGTTGGTCCAAAAAGCATCTTCATGGAACAGTTACAGCTTCTCAGTTTGTTTGGCTGAACGTGGAAAAATAATCCAAAGGAAACCACAGCAAACAGAATCCAAACAGGAGGTTTCACATGCGTGAAGAGACAAATTGTTGAAGGACGTGAAGCCAAAGACGACAGAGCCAAGGACGACAGGACGAGCAGGACAGACGCTCACACTCAGCTTTTTCCTTCCGTCTCATTCACCGAGGAAGATTCATGAATTACAGCAAAGAACACGACGCCTCCTGTTTGTTAAAGCAACACTGTGGAACTCTGGTGAGCGGGTTCCATCTCCTGAGAGAAGAAGTGGCCGAGAGTCACAGCTTCAACTGTCACAACCAGCTGCAGCTGAAGAGTGAAGCTGAAGATCAGTTCAAAACACTCTGAAGTTATTAAAAACCAGAGTTTATCTCCAATATTCAGCAGGAAACTTTGAAACATGAAGAATTCTAAACAGAGTTTGGTGGATTTTTTGCAGCAGCAGCTCTTCTGGGTCAGGAAGCAGAGGATCATGGGTAATATCAAGCGTCAGAGCTGCACTCACCACTCATTTTCTCTCTGCAGGGGGCGCTGTTGCTCAGAAGTTACATAGTGTTGCTTTAAGGTTTATAACTTTACATTTTAGGTACAGCCTAAGTTTTGTTGGTGCCAAACACATCAGAGCTGTGCCACGAGATGTGGAATAACCTCGACCTTCGTTAAACCAGACGAGCAGAAAAAGCTATTTTAACAGTCATTTCTTTAAAAGGCCACGACAGAGAGTAGAAAAATCCTGAACAGGCACCGATTCAAACACCAAACACAGAGAAGTAGTGAAGGAGGAGGAGACACGACTGACACTCCTCATGGAAACGTGCACGGTGCACGTCGGATGGTTCAATGGCTTGTTCTGTGACACCGAGGTGAAAAAGGAGGTACAAATACTGTTTATCAAAAAGAGCACAAACTGACTGGCAGCGGTTCAGCAGCCGCGTCCTCGGGAACGTCGGCTGTCGTGCACATTCACAGGAAATATCTAACGCACGCAAAATATACATTCGATCAAGAAAGACCTTTTTTTTTTCTCCTAAGGACTAAAAACATCTCAACGAGAGAAAAACTAAAAAAAGCTTTTACCTCACAACAGCACTTTGTGTTTTCATGTTTTTTTTGTGTGTTTTGTTTGTTTCTTTTTGGGGGATGGAGAGCTGTTACAGTTCAGTGTCTTTTCTGTCCCGTCATCCCTCCAACGTGGATCCCAGAATAACCTGATCGAAGATGCTGCAGTCGGCAGGATCCACGCAGGAGCCGCCGTCACAAGCGTCCAGCGACCACTGGTCTGGGTGGATGTAACTGGGAGCAGAGACAAAACCAGAGGTGAATTGAATGAAGTGACTCGTCTGGACCAGATGAACATACTCAGCAGTTTCCTCCATGAACTTACTCGTTGCTCTCCATGTGGGTCCCGACCAGACTCTGAGGTGGAGGTGTGGACTGGAGCGGCACGGCCTGCAGGTGTCTGTCCAGGTTCGGGTCGTCGGATGGTCTGTGTGGAGGCTCGGCGGCGTGGTCGGTCTGGTCCGAGCCGGGCTGCAGGTGAGACGGAGGTGCAGGGTACTGCTGCTGCTCAGAGTAAATGTCCGAGCTCGGGGAGGACGACATCTGACTGCTGCTGCTGCTGCTGCTGCTGCTGCCGCCGCTGCTGCCGCTGCCGCTGCTGCCTGATGTGTTGGCGTCCAACATTTCCAGAAGGAGGTCGTACACCAGCACCACGTTCTTCCTCTTCATGGTGGAGAGGTGGTCCATGCCTTTGTTACTGTAGAGAGGAGAAAGATCTGGTTATCTATTAGAAGACATTTTAAATACATTTAGTAACATACTAAATTTGAATGCAGTACTTTTACTTGTAGATCTAAATCTGTTCATCTGTCTTTCTTTGGATTTTCTCAAACGCTGCAGACCAGAGGAAGAGGTCACCCTGACCTTTGACCTCTGAAATCTAATCAGTTCATCTTTGAGTTCAAGTGACGACTGGTCAACATTTAAAAGAAATCCCCTAAAGACAGATATTATGTTCAAGAGGCAACGAACATGTTTCATGAGGCAACCGGTTCTTTGAAAAGTCACTTTACCTGAAATGTATCATCCAAGAAATATAAATCAATCAGATTTGAGGTGTTTAAACATGAACCTGTTTCACACCACAGCGTTTCTGAGACTCTACCGATAAAGATCCCAGAACACGAACAGATTTCAAAGATCTGCTGCTTCCCCGTCCGTACCTGACGTGGCGGATGTGTGACAGCAGCATGGTGAGGTGTCCGAGGCGCAGCGTCTTCTGCTGGGTCGACAGCCCCAGCTTGGAAATGGCCCAGACCAGAGCATCGATCACCGAGTCCAGCAGCCGCAGCAGCTTGTTCCTGCTCTCCAGCTCCTCGGCGGTCTGAGGGGAACTCGTACACAGATCTGAAACAGACAGCCCACACTGAGTCGTCCTCCCAGGAGCTGAGCTATGACTCCAGGAACGTCTGTAACAAACATCTGGCCACCAACTCCTCACAGACCCTGCACGGCATTGTGATGGAGGTTGCACATGGAACACCAGGGGGCGGTAGAGGGGAGGAGCAGTAAATCAAAGCTGTCCACCCACCACCAGGACGTCCAACCCGTCCAAAATCGTAAATATAAAAAAAATTCCTTTTCTGCTCATTTGACTTTTTCAGACTCGATTTCACTTCTTGCACAATTTGTTCTTTTTTTTTTCACCCCAGCTGCAGTGGAGCAGAGTCAACAGTGTGTGTGTGTGTGTGTGTGTGTGTGTGTGTGTGTGTGTGTGTGTGTGTGTGTGTGTGTGTGTGTGTGTGTGTGTTGGGGAGGAACTCAGACGTCCCTGCTGGGACACTGTGACCTGCAGCATCAAAAGGAGGTTAAGTTGTGAAATGTCTGTTGTGATCCACGGAACCTGTCTCTGAACCTTAAATCTGTGAAGTTGTAGAAAAGCTCAAATTGCTGAGAGCAGGTGAGTTCCTTTGAATTAGTGATTTGACGAACAGGAAATACGTTGTGATATTTCCCTTCAGTCTCTCAGCCATTAAATATGATTATAGATTTTTGGGTTTCACATAATTACAACTTTATTTAGCACAAACTGCTCAAAGTTAAACTTTAGTAGAGATTCATAAACAGATTTTAGGCTGCAAGAGTAAAAAACGCTCTCAGCTTTATAAACTGTGTCGTCACAGTTGTTCCTCGGACTGTGGCTGAACTTTGCACCAGATTTTAGTCCAGTGGGGTTTTCCGGATTATCTCACTGACAGATTAACACACGGACAAACAAACAGGATTCAACACAACAGTGAAGATAAAGAAATGATATAACCAAAGTGCTCGGACCTCCAGCAAGAACCAAACTCAGCCAGGCTGCAGCAGCTCTCACACACGCACAGATCTCAGTCCTGATTTCTGAATTATTCACTGGGAAATCAGTGAAAGTTGAGAAATTTAAAATCCTGATCCCGATCTTCTTCTCTGACCCCTTCCACTTCCTCCCACCACAGTTTCAGTTTTAAAAAACAAAACAAATGGACAGGGGTGAAAACATAACCTCCTTGACAGAGATAATCTATATTTATACTTTATAATCATATTTCAGGTTTGTAAATTGACCTTGTTCTGTTCTCTCTATGTTATTTACTTGTTGTTTTTCGTGCTTATATTTCTCTACATTCTTACACTTTTATACACAAGTATCTTGACTAGAGAGAGAAGTATAATGACAGTAAAGATCTTTGAATCTTGAATCTAGTTTAGTTTAGTTCTGGTCAGATTTGCGTCGTGTAGAATGAACCCGTGTGACGGGTGTTGTCTCTGTTGTGAAATGGTTTAGTTCCCACTCACTGGAGTTGAGGAGGATCATGGCCTTCAGGCAGACGTACTCTTCCCTCTGAAGCTTCAGCTCGCGAAACCGAGACGTGGCGGCCAGCAGCATATCGAAGATCTCCATGATGCCCTCCACACACTGACCCTCCTCCCTGCACACACACACACACACAAAGACACAAAGACACAACTGAAAACACAATCTGCTGCTTCATCCAAGATGCTAAATAAACTAATAAATCAAATAAACAGAACCATCCTCTCTCTGATTCCTAATATTCACAACATCTAAGTGTTTATTGGCTGGAAGAGGAAAACATGAACTTCAGTTAATTTACACGGTGACACAGGAAACGATGAAATGAGTTGACGGTGAAAGACGATGTGACGCTGTGTCCTGACGGAGGAGAACGAAGTGAAAAGGCGATTTGCATCCGTGATGTTTTCCCCCTGAGGTCGGAGGAGAACAGGCGACCGCGACAGAAACGAGTCCAGCGTGAAAAATAAGGCTGTGTTGTGAAAACACACCGAGGTCATGTAAGTCTATAGTGACAGTTTCCGTGGTGAAGGAAAGGTGGAACCAGCAGATCATCAGTTTCTCCCTCATACGAATTTACACACAGTTGTTTACTCCGACTCCCACGAGCACAGACGTGTTGCTGTGAAGAGAACAAACGCTGAGTTTCCTCCGGTTGTAGTGACGCTTGCTAAAAGCCACAGTGAGCAGCTGTTTGTAGGAAACTACTGATCCTTTATTTAATATAGAAACTATGTATTTGTTAAAAATGTACCGCTTGTTTGTTCATTTGTTTGTTTGCTTATTTGTATGCTTGTCCGTTTGTTTGTTTGTTCGGACGTTTGTTCGTCAACATGGTTAAGCAAACATTGTTGAACAGATTTTCTTGACACTCTGTGGAGGGATGTGATATAAACTGTATTTAACACTATGATAAAGGGTGTTTTTCAACAAAAAAAGTGGGTTATCTCATGGGAACCAGGTGAGTTTGAAGTTTGATGAACTTTGACATTTAAATTTACACAAAGCAAGTTGAGGTAAAGAGTGTTAAAGATGCTCACGCACATTTAGCTGCATTGCAACATCCACTCGCACTTGTACAACTGAACTGTACAACAATAAGTTTCAAAGTGAGAGATCTGTATAGAACACAGATAAAAGTGATCGCACGTCACCTGTGTTCGTAGATGTTCGTAGATGTTTGATATGTTCGTACAAACACGTCTACGAGCTGAACAAACAACAGCTCTAACCCACTCATGTGAATCTGAGCTCCTCCGCCCCTCGGACTCCACAGAGAACACGATTCACCTTAATGCTTCGTAAGCTGCTGCTGCTGCTGCTGCCGACTAATTACAGGAGGAAATACAAAGTGCTGTTAAAGTGGCACCTTAATTACCGCCTGTTTTACCGCGATGAATACAAAGGGTGAAGCGGCTTCGCCAGACAGAGCCGAGCGTCGTCTGGCCAAAGTTGAAGGTCGAAGTGGTGGAGAACAGCGAGTGATAAAAGATTTTTGGCAGTAGAACGAGCCGGAGGTGAGGAAGAGTCAGAGATATGACGCTTCCCCTATCTTCACCGCTCAAGGTCTGAGTGAACTCCCTGTTTATTGTGTGAAATCAGCTCATCACGGTGGAACAATGTGGGAAGATTACACCGTCACCACCATCACAGGAATAACACGAGACTCAGGAGTTCTCCTTCGTCCAGTGTGAGAAACAACAGAAGCTGCCGACGTTTTATCTCCACCCAGAGAAGAGGGGCGGAGCCGGCGGCTGCGGTCTGGTGCGCACCGCACATTTATTAGCCATTTTATTTTGAAAAGCAGATCACGTGCTTGAGTTTTCTAGACGTTTCTTTCCACATTATAGCTGCATCGAACTCTGGGTAATCTCCTGAAGTTAAGTTCTGCAGAGTTTCTCCTGCCAGTCCAGAGTAAAAGGAGAATGGTAAAAGGTGAGAATTATCAGGAGGACTCCCAGCGAGCGAGCGGGCATGGACACAAAAACAAAACAAGTCAAATCATCTCAGGATGAAAAAGAGGTTCGAGAGCTTTCTGTGATACGAGCTGACGCCGGTGAGGATGTTCTGTAAACACGTGATCTCCTCAGCAGAATGAAGACAAACTCTGGAGAAAGTCTCGATTCTGTGGACATCCTCCAGAGTTCACAAGGTTTTCCTTTAATTTGTTCCTTTAAATGTGTTTTCAGGACTCTGCTCGAGGAGAATAATTCTTTATCTGACGAATCCAGATATGTTAGAGACTCACAGACGACTTTTTCTTTCACTTTCCCTCCTCCCAATACGAAAGAGAAGATCCGAGGCAACAGACGGTTTAACAGACAAACATTGTTCGGGGGTTATGTCTGTGATTTGTGGCTCTTTCTCACCTGTTGAGTTTGAAGTCCGGAGAGAAGATGAGTTTTCCAGGATGATCCACCGACCTCCACATCAGGCCCAGCATCAGAATCTCCAGCCAGCAGCACTTCAGCAGGTGGATCTGATCTGTAAGACTCAGCTCTAAAAACCCTGAGGAGCACACACAGGAACATGGAAGGTGAACATACATGGAACAAAAATGTTTTCTATATTATGTTTCAATAAAAAAATCTGAAAAAAATCAATCTAAAGGATAAAAATACAACCTCAGAGCGTTTCCTTATTATATACACTGTGTTGACGGCTCTGATCTCACCAGGGATCTTCTTGGCCCAGCTGATCATGAGCACCAGCTCCTTGTCTGCCAGGTTGGTGAGGGACATCATCATGCTGGCCTCGGTGAAGGGCTTCTTCATATCCTCCATGAGGTAGATCTCCGGAGGCTCTGCCTCCATGATGCGGGAGATGAACTCCTCCGGGCTCATGGCCGAGTGGTGCACGTGGGTCGCCTGAGGCAGCGGGGCGAAGGGGGCGAGAGGCGTCTCCATGTGGAGGTGCCGCTGAGCTCGAGGGCCGAGCCCCACCCGGACCAAAGCCCGGCCCGTTGGATCCCGAGGCTGAGGTCCGCCACGGCGATGTCGAGGTCCCCGATAGCTGCAGCGTTCACGTCTCACACCTGGAGAGAGACAACAAAACAAACAGATGATTCCATATGTTTTCTAAACTGAGAAAACACAGATAGCACAAAACACTGGCAGCTCTAATGTCCATTTAATTTGGTGGAGTCATAACCCGTCATATCCAGAATCATCCCAATCACAAATCTCTGACTTCTGAGAAGATGACTGCAATGAAGACTACAACTCCCATGATCCCACTTGGTGGAGAAGCGAGAGAGGGCCTACCACATTTCATCATGCCCACTTCGTAGCATTTCCGTAGACGGCAGGCCTGGCAGCTTTTACGCCGGTTCTTGTCGATAGTGCACTGGTTTGTGGCCGGACAGATGTAGTCGTTGTGTCCTGATAAAGAAAGAGAAGAGTTATTTGATGGATGGAGGTGAAGAAGGGATCAGTGATGGGACGGAGAGGAGGAGCTCGTACCCTGGATGCTCCTCTTGAAAAAGGCCTTGCAGCCCTCGCAGGACCACACGCCGTAGTGGTATCCCGAGGCGTAGTCGTGGCACACGGCGCAGAAGTGCATGTCGGCTTTCCCCCCCGCAGACGAGCACGACGAGGAGTTCGCCCCCCCCTCTTCTACTCGGGTCCCCAGCAGCTTGTTACAGCTGATGATGGAGCTGCAATAAGAAACACAGACTCTGAGAACAGAGACGGGGACAACTTGACATTTGGATTTGAGCCGTCATTCACCTGCTATCAGTCGCCAACAGGCAGCGTGATGCTGAACATGTCTCCACAACCGCATTTCAGACAAGTTGAGAACTGCATCAGAAAACTGACAGTGGAATAAGGAATTCTAACAGGGAGAAGATTCCAATGACTGTAAGTGTACAACCATTATACAATCAGATTATTATCTGTCCAATAATCCCAGATTGTCTGTCTGTCTGTGCAAATCGTATCTGGAGAAGACTTCATCTCATCGGCTTCACTTGCCGTTTGTATTGTTAAGGGCCCAAGGAAGTGAAGTGTCAATACTAATAAACTCTGAATCAACTCGATCACGACGACTGATTCTCTCGGGTTGTGTGAAATGAGTCGAGCGTCACTAATCTGTGAATAAACAGGTGAACAGCTGCAACCAGCATCACCACAGACAAACCATTCAGACACGAGTTAGTAGAATCAGCATCGTTTAAGGTCCTGCTCTGGTCATCTGGTCTATTCAACTACCACTTAAGATATTATTATACCCGTCAATCAGAGTAAAGAACGACCTTTCAGATAAAACCTGTGTTTTACTTCCATCCACGGGTCAGTGTCAGTAATCCCACCTGCTGGAGTTGATGCCGTGGGCCTTGGGCTCCAGCCAGGGTCCGTGTGGGCTCGGTTCGTTGTAGACGAGCGGCTGAGGGCAGCGCAGAGTCAGTGAAGGCACGTTGGTGTGACCGTGGGAGGGCCAGAAGGCCGAGGGGCTGAGGGGGGCGCACAGAGACGCCTGGCTCTCGGGGATGGGCGGTCTGGCGTAGCTCAGCACAGGCTGGCTGTAGAACGTCAGGGGTCCGTGGTTGTACTCGTGGCCACTCTCTGCGTACGGAGAAGGAATGCAGATGGTGTGGTTGTCCATGCCCAGCGGAGGGCTGTACACGGCGGGCAGGAACACCGGGGAGCTCGGCCTCTCGGACGTTTTACTGGAGTCCACCTCCTGCAGCTGGAGCAGCGGTAAATGGTCGGTGTCCAGCTCAGGGGAGGAGGCCATGTCAGGGGGAACTGACCGGGGGTGTCGACCGTGAGGGTGAAGACGAAGCCGCTTCCTCTACTGCATCTTCATCTGCAGACAAGTCCTGCAGCAGAGGGACACAAATACTGCGATGAGTAAAACCATGACAACAGAGTCCAAACCTTTTCTGCTTCATTGATGACGCATCAAAAGTGACATTTTACAGTTTTAAGAGAATTCCTTTTTCTTATCGTTTTTCCTTAATGTCGTCTACACTGCATCAGATTGTCGCCCAGTGTTGAGCTGTTGTGACTCAGTGCAGCTCATTGTGAATTTCCAGGAATCAGTGTTTCTAGTATTCAAGGACCCTCGAGAAACCACAGAACACAAGATAATGGGGTTTGTATTGAGTGAATCACGATCAGAGGACAGAGGACAACACGTGTGGGGAACAATTCCAGACACACTGTAGGAACTCAGGAGCTTCTCATGCAGGTATCAGAACAACAGGGGCCCCAGATATCTCAGGGTCTTAGGTTGTGTTTGAAGCGCTGCACGTTGCTGGTGGATTCAAACACGAGACAAGAACCTGCTGTAATATGTCAGAAACACTCCTGCTTTCGGTTTTATCAGCAGTTTAATCTATGAACATTTGTTCCACGGACAGAAAATCAATGCATCAATTTTCTGCCACTTATCCGGTGAGGGGTCGCATTACAAGTCTGACCAGAGATCGCTCTCTCCGGCAGCTTCCTCCGGATCCTCCTGAGTGAGACTGAGACATCGATATATATCAGCTGTCGTAGGTTATGGTCAGAACGTGGATCAGCTGGTCAATCAAAACCTTTGTCTTCTGGCTCAGCTCCTTCTCGAGAACAACAGTCCAGCTTGTTATAGTGACGCTGGAACAATCTCCCACTCCATCTTAAAAGACTTCAAGATAATTAAGCTGCTTTACTTTCAGGGAGAAACTCAACCTGCAGGAAGAAATCCACAAAAGAGAAGAATGGGCTTAGACACCTGGTAGAGAAACTGGGCCTTTGTGGGCATGTTCACGAGAGATATGGACCCTGAAAAGACCAAAGAACAAATAAATGCATGTAGAGTGGACCCGGAGGGAGTCATGGCGGCAGCTGGAAAAGCAGAGATACAGATTCTCTTTAGAGGTTATGACTGGTTGTGAAGTGAGGAAGGACCGGACAGGACACAGCAAACAGCTGGAGGTCAATCGCGTCAACAATAAACACATGTTTTTTCGCACAGGTCAGGTCGAAGTGGCCTTTTTCAAAACAATTCACCCTTATTCGTAGTTACATACAAACCGTGTTCCTCATAACTGTGTCACTTCTAACAGAATAAACACAGCTGAGAAGAAAAGCAGACTTTTGACCTGAATGTGGACGGTGTCATTGTGCACAGATCGATCATGTCCCCACACCAGTGAACAGGACGAGCAGCTCGTACGTTGAACCTGTGACCGGCTCGATCAGGTGATTAGAGGCGTTCCAGATGAATGCGAGTGACCCAGATATCTCTTGTCCATCGTGTGTTGATGTTAAACACATCGGCTTGTTGTACCGTAAACGCAGGGACAACGGAACGTGTCCCAGTTTGTATTTTTGAGTGATGAACTTCACCTTTGATTTGTCCTTTGAAAGATAAAACGACAGAGTTTTGGTTCTGCAGGATTTGGAGAAGCAGCTTTGACCAGAAAATCAAAGTCTGGAAAACAATCATGAATCCAGAGGGACGCCTCCTCTCGAAACTCCAGAACCTTCAAAGCTGCATCGTGCTCTTTTGATCACTAGGGGGTGTAAAACAAAGCTGCAGTGGTTTAGGACTCATTAGATTTACACATTTATTCTATATAACGTCATATATACGTCGATAATGTGTCAAGACTGTGGCTCCCTCAGCTTGTTGGAGTTCTTCTGCCCCCTAGTGGCAAAAAAGCAGTTTTTCCAGTTTCACCCTATCCTTGATTTTACCAACTCACTCAAACAGCAGCAGGTTCGAGGAAGTAATAAACTTTTATCTAAATTTGATCCATTTACTTTTATATGAACACTTTATACTACCCTAGTAGTTGTGGCAGTAGTAGTTTTAAGATAAACAGAATTTTGCACTTTAGATTTATTGATTTAACGAAGTCCAGTTGTGAAAGTCCGTCTCGTCGTTGCAGCTCAAACAGACGCAAACCAAACGTCGACGTCACAAACCAAAGACAGGAAAGAATTTTCTGTGTCTTCTCACAAGGTTCAGATAGAATCCACTGATATGCAAAATGAAAATGTTTTTGTGTCCATGAAAATCGAGCCGCGAGCGCTAAACACGAGCGGATCAAGGTTTATAAAACAATGACGCATCAGCACGGACGGATTCTGCTTTTATACGGTCGGCCTGTGAATCCTGAAGAACACAAGATGCACAGTAATAGTGATAAATGTAGTCAAAATAACTGCAAACTGTCTGGGTGACATTTCACAGCTGAATATTTTCTCTGTTCTGCCAGAATTAAACTCTCGGAGCCTCGATGACTTAATTAAATCACTGACATTAAACATCCTCGGGCTAAAAAACGAACGCACAACACATCAAGACACGACACAGAGAAGAGTGACTCACGTCTTCAGGCTTCGTGGCTCGGCAGGGCGACTTTTACCAGCGACTCCGCGGTGAAGTCAGGACGTCCGTGCCCAGGGTTGAGCTTTGGACAGACTGGTGTTCGTGGCAGCCGTCCATGGTAAACCAGACAGGCCACAAACGGTCAAAGGACACAGTCTGTCTGTTGTTGTTCATTCACGTTGCCAGTAAACCTGTTATAAACCAGGCAGCCGGGCCAGAGAGCCCGTTCACAGTTTGGTTTTTCCTTTATCTTTACATTTAGAAATTTCACTGCCTTCCCTGTTAAAATACATGGCATCTGTCTAAAGTTACACAAACTGAAAATATATTATAACGACTATAAATGCTTCAACTTTGACTGTTTCTCGAAGATAGTAACTGAGGCAAAATGGCAATTAAATGGAAATTATTGCCATCGCTCGGATTTGATCTTTAAAAATGACCATTCCTCAAAGTTTAGGTCGACTCTGATTCTCTACCAGACAAACACGCGAGTTGAAATCCACCAGTGAGCCAGGATGTTAAAGGTTTGAAGCCAAATAGTTACAACACAACCAAACTAACCCTGAGTGCAATGTTCAGGATTCACGTTCGACCGTAGACGATTGTGTCAGGTTCCTTCTCGTTTCCTGTCAGCCGATCAATTAAGGATAATTAATCGTTTGCATGTTGCAAAAATAAAGTTTTGCAGTCTCAGGAAATGTGGGTTCATTTATACAGAAATCTAAAGTTATATTAGTTTTGGATTTCACATGAGGAATCATTTTTGCATTAGAATTTACATTTTCCTTCGACCTTATTTTACAAAAACTGCAAAAACCTTCAATTAGAATCATTTCACTCACTTCGGCTCAATTTTAGCTTTTTATGAATAAAGTGCAGATTCATTATTTCAAATGCTGCATAAAATAATGTTCTAGGCTTTGAGAGTCTGATGAAGTTAACTTGTCAAACACTGAAAAAAGAAAGTTGTTTACTAACCTGAAAAATGACTTCGATGGGTACACACACATCGAACACACACACACACAAATCAATTAAGCTTTTCAAATTAAATGTAAACTGTCTGTTACCAGCAGAAATATTTTTAAGTTGCTCCAACAATATGTATTTGCAGTGCAGGTGAGGCCGACTTCACCAAACTGAATCCATCACAGTGTTTCCTGTTAAAGTCTCACCAGGAACTTTACCTGCACGCCCACTGTGAGGTAAAGTATAATATGAGGTGACCTTTGACCCTTGGCCTCTGAAATCTAACCAGTGCATCTTTGAGTCCAAGAGACAACTGGTCAGAATGTGGACAAACTCTGTTAAATATCGACCAATATATCAATCTGGCTCCAATTAACCTATTCGTGGAATCGTTGTATCTGATGTGTTTTCTGCTCTTTATCTAATGGTTCATCGGCTCGGTCGGACATTAACCAGAGATCTGACAGGGACAAGTCAAGTAAAACTGACTGAGACGTTTAACTCCTCCTCAAGGTGATGTTTAGAGAAGTCCAGGGTCGTGAAGGCAGCGTTTGTCTGTCACAGCCTCCGTCACGGTGACAAGGTGACGCAGGGAGACGCGTGTGTGTCTCGCTCGGACGGCAGTGAGGCCGACCGAGGCTCGAACAAAAACATGAAAAGCCTCTGACGGAGTTACTGTTGCTTACTGTTGCATGAACTATGTTACACTGCGGAGAAAACTCAACTTATTCAATTATCAGACATGAATCTCAACATCTCGTCCAAACAAACGAGCACTACATCATGAACCGTGTGCAGATAAACGGGATCTGTCTCCGTCTCTCACACGACAAAGCTCAGCTCCGTGACCTCTGGAGGACAGAAGGTCAAAGTCAGAAGGTCAAAGTCTCAACGTCCTCACAAGCACAAAAAAGAAACTCGTCCACACTTCCATCTGCTGCGGAGCTCCAGACATGTCCTGTGAACAACACGTCACTGTCACGCTGTAACCCCCGAGAACATCGTGAGTCCTGACTGAAAAGACATCCTCATTCTGCAGAGAGCACAGTTTGCAGGCCTGTGTTTTTAAAAAACCTCTTTGCTTCGTGTGTATAAATGGATGCGGACGCCCCTCGGCTCAGACCGACACCCCCCGGCCGGCAGCACATACCCGAACACAAAGACCCCCGGCCAAACCATTAGCCGGCCCGCGCTCCTCCATTCTGTCGGCCTCACAAAGACGACAAGGAGGTGAATTGAGGAGGTCGACAGGCTTCACGGGAGCGGGAGGAGCCGGACGGAGCCGAGACGCTGCAGCAGAACCGACAGGATGATTACGGCGTCGCCGGGATTTGAGGTAATTTTACCTGTCGCCTGTCACTGGTGCTGCTGCTGCACCGTCTGCCTGTCAGCTCCGTCCCGTCTGCTGCAGGACTTCAGTCTTACTTTCCTCTTCCCTTCACACTGATACAACGCTAATCACTGGGAATTAAAGCTTCATATTAAACCATGAATTAGATCTTTTTACACATCACTACCTCACAGTGAAATCTTTTTACAGATAAATTAAAGATACTGGGCGAGATGGAGGCCGCGGTGAAATATGCCGAACCAGAACTTCCCTTATTCCCAGGAATTATTCTCTGGTAAATCCGTGAAAATTACCAAAAACATATTTTTACAATATACAAAAAAGTGAATGATGGATCCGCCCTTTTGTTTTGATCCAGCCCAAAATGTAGTGAGTTCTTTCTTGACCCATTTCTCATCCTTCCACTAAGTTTCGTGGAAATCCGTCCATATTTGGGGGAGCAGGGGGCGGAGCCTGACTGAGGGCTAAGTTACAACGCCCACCTGCACTCATTTGACGATACTAGCTGTCAATCACACGGTATCAACGCCCCCAATACAGAGGTTTATGGTCTGTTTGACTCTAAATGAACATCAGCTGAAGAAGACTTGAAATTCAACTTTTAGACGTTATAAAGACTCATAATGCTGTTATTTTGTATTCTTTTAAACGATATGAACGGATTTCTATTAAAGGAGATAAGAGATAAGTCGACATTATAGAGTTTCCTCAAAAAGCTCAAACTTCGTTAACTCCATTAATGAGGATCCGAGACACATGTCAGGTCCACGTGTTTCTCATGTGAACGAATTAGCAGGAAAACTTTTATCAATATCTGAGACGGTGCAAAACTTTTCCAATTAAAACACACGGTGAGATTTCTTCAAGGTTAAAAATCACTTGATTATTTTTCCTTCATGTCCATTGTCATATTGTCTTCTCCCCCGTCCCCTGCCGTCCCCACGACCGTGTCTCGTGTTACAGACTGTGGGACGTGAGCCCAGGTTTCCACTCCACTTCAGATCTGCACACAGGACGGCACATGCTGCTCATGAGGCGACGGCTCGGTGCGGCACCGTAACCAAAACACCATGTGTACCGACAGTAAACAAGTACGACCGAAGCTGCACCCGCACGTGAGGCTGAATCGAAAGCGGGCGTTCGGTCTCTGGTGACACTTAAAAACTGTTAAAAGAGGAAACTGGAGTTTAACCGAGCGTCTTAACTTGCTGCTCGACTTCATATCGGACTCTTCACGAGCCCGTTCAGCTTCATGGAATCAAGTTTCCACCACAACACAAGAAGCTCGGCAGAACAAAGTGCAGCGTGTGGACACCCGACCCATCGGGACCAACTGTAAATACTATGCCGTGATATTCAGGTTCGAGTTCGGAAATCGCTGGCTGGACTTAGTCTTCTCTTAGTCCGCACACTTATACAAACAGTCCTAACTGAGCGATGAGTTACTTCTGTTACTGACTTATTATAAGTTGCTCGAAAGGCTTAATTGTTTGACGCAGTTCAGGATTCTCAGCGAAAAACAATTTTAACAAAAGGAAACCTTGAAACCTTGAAACCTTGAAACCTGATTATCTGACCAACTCACATCAGGCTGTGACATGTGTCCTCGTTTCTCCCGTCTCCCCAACGTTCAACAGACGAGTTCAGTCCTAATTTCGACCTTGGTTCCTGCGATGGAAACACTGGACTTCATCTAAAGGTGAGTGAGTGAGTGAGTGAGTGAGTGACTCTCTCTCTCTCTCTCTCTCTCTCTCTCTCTCTCTCACAGGCAGAATGGAAACGTGTCAGAAATGTAAAGTTCTATAAAAAGGTGTTAAGTAACTTTTGACGATCTCCAGGTTACTATCGAATTAGACAAAGAAAAGTCCGTGAGACTCGGACCCCTGGAAACTAAGGAGAGAGAATCTAACTGTTCATTTTCCAGGCATCGTTTCAGGCGTCGTACACTGGAGAGAATAACACGACGAGGAGCAAGTTTGACATGTAAAAGCCCCGGACTCGTCCCTGAACAGCAGGAAGCAGCTGGTAGAATCAGTCCAAACTCATTTCATCCAACTCAGCTTCATGTAAAAACTCTTGTCTTCAGATTACATCAGATTGTCGAAGCAGCCGCTGCCACCTGCCACCAAACCGCCCGGCAAACTGCTCTCACCATGTTTCCTGTGGTTACACCCTGATACTCTCAACAACTGAGGCATGACCCCCCCCTCGCTGCTGCCGCCTCACCTGCCTGGAAACACCCAACAAACATGTGGAGCTCTCGCCTCGGCCATGTTTTAGTCACACTCTGTTCTCGGGTATCTCCCGTGATGGAGGACCTGTGGGGCGGGGAGGGCGGGTGGGGGGGGACTGTTCCACAGGGGGGACTGTTGAGCGGCGTGACCTTGAGTTTTCGGCGCCGGCCGGAGGAATTCTTTTCAATGTGGGCGAAACCCGGAGAACGGAAGGGATGTGCTTAAAGTCCAATTTCTTATTTATGGTAAAGGCAGGACTTCCTCCACGCACGCACGCACACGCACGCGCACACACACACACACACACACACACACACACACACACACACACACACACACACACACACACACACACACGACTCCCCCACAGCTCGGTTGTTCCAGAGGGGAAAAGGAATCTGGTATTTACAGTAACAGCCAGATTCTTCTTACAGTGTGAACAGTCTCAAGGCTGCGGAGAGGAGGCTGACAGTCCAACATCCTCCCTGGTTTCCACCGCCGCGCCAGAGGAGCCGCGGCTGATAGGCTGCGTTTTGTTGATGCGATAAAATAATCTGCAGTGGCGTCAAGAGATAAGAGTGGAAACCAAACGTCAAACTATGCCAACGTTGTAATAAACTGTGAAGGACCACCGTCTGGAACACAAAGAGTCTGCAGGAGCCTCGTGGAGAAAACACACAACAACAAATACACACCAGGACGCTGCAGGAGCCTGAACCTGACAAAGTTGTTTTTTAAATATCTGGGATAAAAATCAGCTGCAGGAAAATATGTGATTTAGTGAAGAAAGCGTCTGCAGCAGCGGAGCAGAGGAGCTGGATCTCAGATGAAGCATTTATCCTTATTAGGGCTGAACCTTTTAACACAATCCACAAATAAGAGCTGGTTTATTGGAGGAGACAAGAAAAAAACAATATTTTTACTCTGAGTTTCTTCCACAACACGGATCTGAAACTACATTTGGACTATTTTGATAAAGTTTAATTATCTGACTTTTCCTTTTTTTTCTGGGTTTAGTTTTTCTGTAGAAATAGAATGAAAAATATTCACAATATTGTTGTATTGCAATTTAAAAGGCATTAAAATCATTCTTATCTTGGGGCCGTGTGTATTAAAAATTAAAAATTAAAATATTTTCCGTGTTGCTGGTGCACGCTCAGTTTCATCCTGACTTCTCCTTTTCGATGAGACTGATGTTGCAGGAAGACAAAGGGAGTTCGCTTCATATCTGACGTCTCCATTGTCTCATCAGAGGAATTAAAGTGAAGCTAAATTCTGACTGAGACAAAGAAAAACTTCAAAATGTACAAATCAAGACTTTCCTGCTTTTGTAGCCATTTTTCTCTTTGTGATTGAATCAGTTTTAAATCTTAAAATAAATCTGCAGAGGATGAAAGCTCTGGAACAACTGCACTAAATGGACTTTGTGCTGAGGCTGAGTTGCCAGCTCCTCTAACATGCTGATGTCTTTTACAGTGTCACTGTAGATCTTTATGGTGTCAATTAATATTCAGTAAACATTAATCTGCATTTTCACAGATTATATCAGAATATAAAGCAATAAAATCCCATAAAACTCCTCAAATACCTTCTATAATCTTTTCTTTTAACTTTAATTTCTGAGGATTAATTACATTTTCACACCTGTTTTGATGTGATGACACTTTCTGCCCATTTCTTGCTGGTTAATAACGACTTTATTGCTCAGCTGCCACGTGAAGTTGAGATAATAAAGTGGGAATAGAGGATGTGATTCTCACCTGTGGAGTGAATCACAGCTTGTCGAAGCAGGAGCAGGTCGGAGCTGCACCTGTCGGACTGGACACGACTTCTCCTCCGTGACGCACCGCGGACAAACTCTCTCCACGTGTCTCTGGACGGGAAAGTTGGGGATAAAGATGCAGAGGATGATGAGAGACGATGGTGTGTCTGTGCAGCTGTTGGATATAAGTCAGTTTTCTGCGCCGCTGCTGCGTCAGGAGGAGAAAAACCCCGATGCGTAAAAAGTGAAAGTGGAGACGAGCGCCACATGAGCCCGGCGCGTATTCCTCCGCGTTATTCCTCCGAGAGTCCCCTCCTGCCCGGTGTCCCGTTAGTATGTCCCCTCGCGTCCTCTCCGGTGCTCTACGTGCCAGGTTTAAGGTTTGGCCCGTTTGGAGACGTCACTGGCCACGCCTGCTCCGAGAGCTGCCCGGCGGCGTTACGCACAGGAGGAGGAGGAGGAAGAGGAAGAGGAGGAGGAAGAAACTTAACAGAAACATGTTGTTAAAAAACTGAATCCAATAATATTACTATGTCTGTTCGTTTGTCTCCATCAGATCTGTATCATACAGTGAAAACCAAACGTGCTGCTGTGAAGCGAACCTCTGGACCTTAAGGGTTTATTTCTGCTCTGCTCGTCTGAGTTAATGATTGAAGGAGATGGAACACAGCAAAAACAAGCCGGAGCCAAAAGGAGCTGGAGAGCACACCCTGCGTCCACCAGCAGGATTTATGCTCTCAATAAAAACCCCAGTAAATCAAAATGAGGAAGATGAAAGATAAACACACTGACATGACGGATTCATATAAAAATCTCATGTAGAGTCCTGATGCTTCTGGGTCGTGAGCTGTCGGGGGGGGGGGGATCCACAGGAAACCGTCATGTGATGATGAAGATAAGAAAAACCTGCATCTACTGTTTGTTGTCTGAGCAGGGCCGTGTTAACCCTTCACGTGACGGGGCCAACATCTGCTGCAGGCACCTGCTGATCAACCTGTTCCAACCTCTGATGATGTGTGTGTGTGTGTGTGTGTGTGTGTGTGTGTGTGTGTGTGTGTGTGTGTGTGTTTGTACAGTTTTATTAAGCAAAGGGCATAAAAGACAATAGAATATAAATATTGATACTTGAGGCCTCTCTACAGGAAGCAAAAGGGACCTTAGCACTTCAGTCTATATTCGATTCTGAATGAAAACATGATAGAGAACAGAGCCTTTCCGTGGCCCCCTGCTGATCGCCTGCTTCCACCACTCCTGATGGGTTGTTTCACTTTGTTCAGTTAGTAAAATGCATCATTCAAACATCAAATGCAATAAAAAGTCATGTTTGGTCACAGAGTGAATATGAAAACAGACGTAGACACCGGGTCCGGAAAGTGAAGCCTGTGCAGAAGTGCCTGTCTTCTCTCTCTGACCAGCAGGGGGCGACTCCACTGACAGTTTCTATAGAAGTCTATGAGAACATGATTCTACTTCTCACTTTATAACGTCAGGAAACATTTTCCATTTATGTCTCAGTCTCTAGTTTCAAGTCTTCTTCAAAACAGCTGATGTTCATTTAGTGAATTATGATCATTTAGAGTCAAACAGACCATAAAGCACCGGATGTGTTGGGGGGGGATACCACAGTGTGATTGACAGCTAGTACCGTCCAATGGGTGGAGGTGGGTGTGCAGTGTCCCTGAGCTGTCAGTCAGGCTCCACCCCCCCCCCCCAGCTCTTCCAAATATAGTTAGTTCTGGTTTAAAAAAACCAAGATGGCGCTGAACAAAGTGTTAAACTTGAGGCTTCAAAACATCAGCTCACAAACCAGAAAGAAAGAGGAGCGAGAGAAAGGTAGATCTGAGGTGCACACACACACACACACAGACACACACACGCACACACACACACACACACACACACACACACACACACACACACGCACACGCACACGCACGCATAGCTGTTCTTGCAGCTTTTACTTTGTTTCAATACAAACATGAAAACCCTTTTGTTTGCACACCTCCACACTTTCCTGTATCTCATTTGACACAGTAACAGAAGTACTGAGCAACAAACCTTCACATAATACTGTGAGTATTTATACACCGTTTGTACAGAGACAATAACAAACCCCGGTCATTAACCAACCAAGTGCCTCGCTTACCAACTCACCAATTAAAGGCACCGTCATTATTTATAATTTACTGCCATTAGTGTGTGTTTGTGTGGGTGTTGTTGATGTGAATCCACCTTTGCAGTGACAGACGCTGGGACGTGTCTCTATCTGCTTTGTCTCTGCACAGATTGGATTTCCAACTTTGATCCTTTCACCTCCTCTCAGCTGTGAGGTCGTCCTGCCTCATGTCACCTGTCTTTTTTCATTCCATCTCGTACAGGTGCATATGTGAAACCCCGGAATGAATCAGTAAACTGAGCAGAATTTTTAAAAACGTGTTTGACGTGTCATGTTATTGTCCTCGGGTCGTGTCTCACGCCTCCACATCAGTTCAAACGCAGATGAAAACATGATTCGCTCTGATCTCGCAGCCGCTACACGTTTGTTTACGAGGAGCTTCTGATCGCGTTAATCATGACGTACACAAACCACACAGACGGCAGCAAAGAACACGAAACGCAGTTTTGATAGGATTCAGTTCGGTTTTTCCTCCGATGATTCATTCATTCAGCTTTTTGGTCCTTTTGAAAAAACAGAATACTTGTTTTGATTCCTGGATTCTTTCTCTTCCTACTTCAATTATCCTCTGATAATTCTATTTGCCATATTAGTCGCTCACACACACACACACACACACACACACACACAAACACACACTACAGCCTGATGTTATATGATACGAAGCAGGACTATTTCCTTTCCATAAAATCCTGAGTGAAGGGAGTACTGTGTGTTCCCTCTCGTGTCCTCTCTTCTCCTTTAGCCTTTGCTCCAGTAGCACAGAGACCAGCGAGAGAGAGAAAGATAAACGTGCCCTCCCCCTCAGACTGGGAAACGTGTGTGTGTGTGTGTGTGTTTGTGTTTGTGTGTGTCACGTGTGCGGACAGTGTATCTGCACTGACGTGGGGTTCCTCTGCTTCTGCCGAGTCTAAATTCTTTGCATGCAGGCTGATTCATCCTTTGCCTAAATTTCTTTCCTTAATCACGTCTGAATGTGCCTCGTCGGCGCTCTGTGCTCCGGCTCCTCCGGCAGTAATGACGGACGGGGAGAAGGAGCTGGATTCCCGGCGCTTTCATCCGCCTGCTGCCTATTACTGCAGTAATTGAGTGAATATTCAGCTGCCTGTGCCCAGAGGTGGAGCGAAGGTTAGGTCAGGAGGGCTGATGGATTATTAGCATCAATACAGATCCGTCCTCTGAACGTATCGAGAAAACCAAAGGTTTCATCTCAGTGGAGCTGGTCATTCAGACCTCTGAGGTTTATTTGGAAAGGAAATAGAAAGGTGAGACATTTTTGAATTCAGATTTAAAGGAAATAAGAGTTTTATTGAAACTCTTTGGAATCATATCGATGTACGGAAGGATTCGTTAACAAGAGACAACAGAATTTAAACTGAAATCAAACAACAGCAACACAAAAGGAGAGATTCTGTGACGCAGGTGCTCGTCCAAACGAAAAAAAAATTCCCTGGAACGTTGTCGAGATCCTTCCACCAACTTCTGTGGAAATCCGTCCAGTAGTTTTTGTGAAATCCTGCTGACAAACAAACAGACGTGGGTGAAACACAAGTTCTGTTTGTGAGCAGGGAAACAAAAAAACTGGAGCAATAAACACAAATTCATTCAGACGGACACAAAACCACCAAGAACAAACTCAACCACCGGCGTTTTTAATGATGGAAATGATGGTGGAGAACAAACCAGAGCTAAGAGGAGTGAATATATGATATTTTGACTGATAAATGTGACTTAAAATAAACTTTGATCTTTCTGACGTATGTGGAGAAACTGAGATGTCAGAAGTATTAGGAGCCTTTAGGAGTTAGACCAAAGCTTTTCAAACCTCGATGTTCTGCTCCTCTTCTCTGCAGATCCTCTCTGGTGAGATGAGGACATTTCCAGGTTTCTGCAGAGACGTTTGATTGATTGAATCACTTCGAGGATATTTGCTGTGACTCGTCCCTGAGCCCGTCCTGTGTTGTCTCGTGCTCCGGGTCATTGTCCTGTTGGAAGATAACCCTTTGGCCCAGTCTGAGGTCCTGACCGCTCTGGACCAGGTTTACATTTTGGGATATCTCTGCACTCTGGTCAGGGTTGAGGGAAAAGCTGAGCGGACCTAAAACAACACCAACGTGAGGCTCCCCCTGGTTGCTCAGTTTGGCCGAGGCTAAAAGTCGTAGTTGTTCCAGACCTCTAACGTTAAAGAGCTGGATTGTCAAGAACCGACCGTCCCCTTGAATTCAATCAAGCTGCAAACGATCATACATGTCAGTCTTCTTCATATGTCTCATTCATTATTTTAATTATTCTCCAGGAAATGGGTGAAAACGTCAAAAAAACGCCAGATCTTCTTGGATCCGCCCCCTGACAACATTTTTTTTGAAATTGTACAGATGAGTCTTTCCTAATCATGTCCAGTAAATTTTAATTATTACCACAGGTGGAGAAACGGATGATCAAGAGAAACAGAAGATTCCAGAGGTAACTTTCAGTGTCACAGCTGTGGGCAAGGAATGCCGGAAGTAGGGGCGCTGCAGCACCACCTACTGACCCAGTGGCTGTTACTGCACGGCAAAGGGTTCTGCAACTGATAAACACTGGTATACAAATCAAATCCTTACTAAAGTCATGAATGTGGCCAAGCTGGGCTATATTTAATATGACGGAGGTATGTAGGCGTCGTCTCAGCGTCACTAAATGTCTGAATACTTACGTGATATTTCAGTTCTACCTTTTTAATATGTTAAAAATAAGATTCTAAAATCCGTCATTACTGGGTATTAATGAGGGAAAATACTAATTTGAATTCTTCGAGAAACAAGCTGCAATAAAATCAAACTTAGCTATAATATCGATATAAGACGTGATATATCAGATATGTTTTTATTTATCTTATCAGTGGCCAATTAAAAGATCTGCAGCTTTAAAACTACTTTCATACGTATTAAGGGTTTTAAGAGTCGGCTCACAGCTTATTGTATCGCATATAAAACACATGAAGTTTTCCTGAACCTCCTCAAACTAATCTCTGCTTGTTCCTAAGTGGTCCTCAATGAAAACATCTGTAGATCCAGTGCGATGCTGTAAAATAATCCTGGATTACATCACCTCCTTCCCTCGTAGCTGTTTCCGAACAAAGTGTCTTTGAGCGTTCGCCAGCTTTTAATTGTGCGGCGGATCCTCGGAGTGGAGCGGTGTGGGAGTGAGGAGGAGGAGTGAGGAGCAGGAGGAGCAGGAGAGGTTACCTTGGACTCTTGAACCTGCAGTCCTGTGGAAATCCTTCCCTTGTCTGGGAAATTTAAGGCTTTTTCTGAATTCTCTGGCAGGACACCGGCTGCTCTCGGCCCTTGACCACGAGACGCGGAGCCCCGGACGGCAGTTTTTCACGAGAACCTCCCTGTTCATGAAAGATTTGGGCTTCGTGACAGAAAGTGACGTTTTACACTTCAGTCGGCACAGTTTTTATATTAAATTCTTTCGTTACAGTACATGACGATTTTTTAAAACGCCAAGGCCACGAAGTCTGGACTGAAAACACAGACCTGGAAATATTCTGTGTTTCTGTTGCCAACACATTTCACAACAGGGAACATCCGACTGAGTGTGTGAATCCAAAACCTGATGTTCCTCTGAGCCACACACACACACACACACACACACACACACACACACACACACACACACACACACACACACACACACACACACACACACACACACACACAGTTCAGTATATTTTGACTGAGATGCTGGAAATATTCACTCGAGTCCGCGGCTGAAAATAGTTCTCATAAATAAAGATGGACGACATGACAGCCAAAGCATCTTGATCGCCCCCTGGTGGCTGGCTGCAGTGAAGGTCATGAGCCTCCTCCATGTTAGTGGATGGGACATGGGCCAAAGTAAAGATTCAAAGTAGACATCAAATCGATTTGAATCAAAGAAGGTTAGTTCTTATCTCACTGATGTTTGTTTGAAATGTTCCTGATTAGTTTGGATTTAATTGGTTATTTGATGATATTAAAAAAGGGGTTGAAACGTCATGATTGACAGCTGAGACTGACTCGTGATTGGTCGATGTATCGGCGGGACCTTGCATTTTTCTAAGCAAGATATTTCAGCTTCCTCTCTGGAGAGTGAGAGGATTTGGAGATGTGTCGTCCATCTCTATTTATCGTCTGTGGTCGAAACGCAGCTTCAGTTTGCTGCTGAGTTCCTCTGCCCTCAACAGAATGAAAGAAAAAAATAAAGTTTATAGTTGTTGACAACAGGAAACCTGTTCAAGCATATTTGAGGAGCAGCTCTCAGGACACGTTGCATCATCTGTTGTGCAGACGAGCTGCTTTAACTGGCTCCATTAAGAGTTTTTACACATGCACTCTGTTCCCTGGTGGGACGTCTTGTTCCCTCGGCCTCAGCTTCAGAACAAGCTTCTCACCCGTTTCTTCAGAAACACGCAGGCAAATTGCCACCGACTACCTGCTCGCCGGTTGTTTTTCAACATCTTTATTACCACGTAGAGGCAAATTATAATTTTCATCTCTTCCAGGCGGTTTTTCATAATTTGTGTTGCACAGCAACCGGGATGATAATGAGGCTCGTTGACCTCCAGCTCTGCTGCTCTGGTGACACTGGGAGCGGAGCTTCGTCTCTGATGGTAAAGTTCTGTCTGATCGGAGCTTCTCAACAGAAGTAAAACACACAACAACTCCGATTAGTTGATTTATGTCACAGTTACATCTTGAAATCCCTGAAGTGATGAACTGCAGCTGTTTCAAACATCTGGACTGGGGAGCACACGTCCTCGGGAGAAGATCTATTTTCTGTTAATGACGTCTTCTCTGTTTCACACAGTTTATTTAGGAGAATATGAATCTATACATGCAATGATGCTCCGTTGTTGTTATTTACAGGAACTTTATTTTAACATACAATCTATAAATTCATGAATCAATGAATACAAGTTATGTTTCTACCATAGATTGTGTTGTAGTTTAACAAAGAAACTAGTCTTTTACGTTATTATATGAAGTTTTCAAAGTTTTCAGGTCATGATGAAACAGTCAAGGTTTTTAAATGGAGCAAAACTGCAACCCCAGCAAGTTTTCCGATCACCTATTTTGTGTGTGTGTGTGTGTGTGGGGGGGGGGTCTTTCGACGAGGACCTTGAGTGTTAATTTACGGTCGAGTGTTCAGAGCTTCCAAGAACATGGAGTAACACACACTGCGCTGTAATTGTCTGAAGGTCCATTAGACGAAATATTATCATTACAGCCTTGAGCTTTCAAGTGGCGTCCTCCTCCTCCTCCAGTGGAGCCGGAGGAGCCAGACATGAAAACAGGCTTTGATCATTCAAACGTGACGCAGCTCACAGAATTATAATTGTTCTACCGGAATGTGTACAAGTACATCTCGAGAACTATGGAGTATCTGCAAATTACGACAGAGTATTCACGTCATTTTGAAGAAAGAAAACATAATATGAGGAGAAACAGGTTGTAAAAAAGGTCATTTTATGAGAATAAAATCCTATATTTTACAATCAATTCGACTTTATTCTCGTAATGTGACCAGTTTCTTATCAGTTACGACTTTATTCTCGACTTTGAGGTCAGTTGAGAAACTGCATTGGTTTGTTCAGTTGCTGTAGAATCGGAAATGTCTCTATTTGCTTTGTTGGTTTAAAACTAAACTCTTGACCTCGGAAACATCAGCTGCCAAAAAACGTCCGTTCCCAAATGAACAGTTCTGTTTTCATTTCATCGTTTCGTTTATCGGAGTATTTTCGCATTTTCCGCAATTCAATTTACTTTGTACGACAAAAAAAAATCCTAATTTTGCTGCCATCTGGTGGTGATTCTTTTTCACAGATTTACACTTCACAGGAGTCTCTACCCTCGTATCTCTTCGAGCCTTTCTGTTCCTGTCAGTGATCGTTTTCTGGGAAATAAAAACGCAGCGGGGCGACGGGCCGGAGGCCACTGATGCTCCTCTGAACCAATGAGATTGCTCCGTGCCTCTGTCTGCAGCTCGGCCTCGAGGAAATGCCTGCGGAGCCGAAAACTCCGATCTGATAAATGTCTTGTTCAAACTGCTCATAAACATCAGTCACACTTTACTATCAGATCCCGCGGCCAGCGCAGAAATCTGAGCCAGTGACTTTATAATGAAAAGACCAGAGACGAGTTCCAGTCCCAGACAGAGAAAGGGCAAGAAACTCAATCAGGCTGTAAATAAAGTCAGACTTTGGCCAGATATTACAAATCACTTTCTTCGGAGGTTAAATCAAAAGACGCTGAAGCTCAAGGTTTGAAATAATCTCTTATTTCACAGGAAAGTACTGAAAATAAAACACAGTGCTGCAAAGTTTGGGGAATCGTTTTACCTTTTTTGTGTCTGACTTGGAGTTTTGTTTCAAACCGGTTTGACTTCTCCTGTTTCCTGCCTGGTCTGAAATCTTTGTTTTGTCTGGGGCACAGTTTATATATAATATATAATATATAATACATACAATATATATATATACTGTATATTTCATGTACATTTTATGAACAAAACTCCCAAAACAAACTGGAATGATAGTGAAGTGTCAGTTTGGCATCACTGTGTCTACTGCATTGACATATATATTTATATATATATATATATATATATATATGAAAGTAGGCGACATTACAGGTCATAAACGCTGCCTCCTCCTTGTTAGCAGATGGGACATGGACCAAACCAAAAAGTCACTTATCGTCAAGTGTTCGTGTTTCTGATAAGTTTGGTTTTTAATCAGTTATTGGATTATATAAAAACAGTGTGAAACATCCTGATTGACAGCTGAGACATGACTCGCTATACAAATAAAGTAATTATTATTAAAGGTTATTATTTATGATGTAATATATACTATTAGTAGTTAGTAAGACGTGAGGCTGTGTTTGAACAGTTACAGGTTAACAGAGTAGGAACGTGACACATCTGCAGTCGTACAGAGACGGGGAATTAAACGTTTTCAAAGATTCTCAACAGCTGAATTGAGTAAAAGATGAAGTTTTACCGTACAAAGCTAAAGATGCTTCAACATCACGTCTGTCTTGTCTTAGAGGAAAAACTAAATAAGAACTAAATCTTTGTGTTTGTCCGTTACGCTTCACGACAACATTTCAAAGACTTTCCCGACAGAAAATCCTTACATTTCCTATCAAAGATCACTTTTCCTGTCCGACGCTGTAACTTTTCTTATTTCATTGATCTCCAGCGGTTGAGTCTTGAACTTTTGAGGATTTTCAGAACAGCTTATCCGCCTCGTCTCCACAGATAAACTCAGCTAACCATTTAGTCTCATTAATTCCGGGACTGATACAGTAAACACAGTTTTATTACAGCGCCCGAGCTGGAACCCGAGACGAGTGTTTGCTCACTTTTAATCAACGCTCTCCTAAAATCCGGAGGGCTTTACAGCAGAAACAGAGAGAGGTTGAATATTCATGCAAGCAAATCACACGTCTCCTCCTCTGAGATCTAATACCCTTCATTTGCCTGAGGCTTTAACGCCAAACCCACTGTCACCAAGGTAGAGTTTCCCTTTCTTAATCTATCAGTGGTTTTATGAGACATATCTGGTTTTTTGTTCTCTTTCCTTCCCAAATAACTGTCTTCAATCTGAGCCGACAGACTCTTTAATGCAGGAGGCTTCTCGCCGCCTCACGGACGCAATGACACTATTCAGCTCTGACCTTTTCTTCTCTGTTGGCACCGCACTATCTCCCACAATGGAACAGGAGGAGGTTAATATAAGTTCGGCGCTGGGAAAAGTATATTCGGGAAGGTTCTTTGGAACTCGTGTCTCTCTTCACTCGCTATCTCTTTTCTCCGACTCCCTCCTCATTGTTCTCTCGTCGCACAAAGGCGCCTTTCAGCGTCCAGATGTGATCGAAATTGAAATCCAGAGTAAGACCAGGGAAAAGTGTGCGTATCACAAAAGGAGGAGGCCATTCAATCAGGGAGAAGACGGGAATGAGACGACACCAGGCGATTCGTGGGTTCGTGTTCTCCGTTTCGTGAGAAGCGAACGTGACGAGTACGAACTTGTGTATTGAAATAATCTGTATATATGTTCAAACACAGGCGCTGTTCATGCTGGTCGAGAGAAACTCATTTTCACTGCGGGATGTTACTGACGATCGTCTTCAGAAAAACAACAGCGCTGATTGTTCGTTCGATAGCATGGTCGTTAAGCAACATGTCCACTAGAGGGCAACGCAGAGTCCAGAGTTTCTAACAGCAGCAAACATGGCGACCGTTGTGGACGTTGTGATAATTTTCCTCTTAAAAAAGACTCAAAAGTGTCTTTTTGTCGCTGTGCACGAAATTTGTTCATCGTGTCTTACGGTCGTCTCTCGCTTCAACTATTGGCTACACTGCCCCCCCATGGTTTCCGGTGATACTGCCCCATTTACTCTGTTTCATTTCGTCCGTATCCGCGTGCTTTCAGAAGACGTGCACGTCTACGGATGAAATTCACGCAGAGATGAGATGAGACTTTATGGATCAACACATGAGGGAAATTCAGTCGTTACAGCTCTGGCAGCTCAGAGTGACGTAGACAAGAGAATTAAAAAGGCAATAGAATAAAAATAAATAAATAAATGCAGAGTATGTCCATCACATACACCTTTTCACTGTGGTGGTTTGTATAGAAATCGTATTAAAGTAAAGAGCAGTTGCAGCAGGAGGATCGTACAAGAGGGTAGAAAAACCTTTTCCCCAAAGTGTCACATGAACAGATGCTGAGAATTTGTCATTTTAATTTCCCTTTTTTGTATTTTGCACATGAAAAACGTCTAAAATGAAATTACTTTCGTGGCAGCTTCTCTTAAAAAAGACTGATGACATTCAATTGAAACAAATTGTGGAGAATCCGGACGGACGGAGGGAAACTGACACAATGATGACACCTCAGACTGGATGCTGTGTTTTTTCACAGTAAACGATGAACATGAAGTAGAATCATTTCCTCCTCTTCATCGACACACAGAATCGTTTCCATGCTGAAAAAAAAAAACCTGCAGCTTCGTCTGAAAAACCCGACGGACGTCTCCTGAACCGAGTGAGAGCGGAGGACTGGCTGCGCTCGAGAGCCACAACACGCCGTCTTCGCACAATCTGCTCTCGGAGATTCCCAGAATTTCCCCAGAGCTTTAATGGTTTCTGTAAATATTGACCGGATGATTTCCTCTGAACTATTTACAGCTGCGGGTCACTGACGAACAAACGATACGTCACAAAAACACTATTGATTGTGATTGTTAACAAAATAACTTGAATTATGTCCGAGATACGTGTTCCTGACAGGTTACATATTAATTGACCTTTGACCTTCAACCACCCAAATCTAATCAGTTCATCTGTGAGTCCAATTGAACATTTGTAGGATGGAAAAGATGATGAAGGGATGAGGAAAGGAGTGATTAGAGGATGAATGGATGAGGGAAGGAGGTACAGAGGGTGAAGGGATGTGGGAGTGGATGAGGATGAAGGATGAAGGGATGAGGGAAGGAGGGGAAAGAGGATACAGGGATGAAGGAGGAGTATGAATAGAGGAAGGGATGAGGGAAGGAGGGATAGATGTGAAGGGATGTGGGTATGGATGAGGATGAAGGATGAAGGGATGAGGGAAGGAGGGATAGATGATGAAGGGATGTGGGTATGGATGAGGATGAAGGATGAAGGGATGAGGGAAGGAGGGATAGAAGATGAAGGGATGTGGGTATGGATGAGGATGAAGGATGAAGGGATGAGGGAAGGAGGGATAGAGGATGAAGTGATGTGGGTATGGATGAGGATCAAGGATGAAGGGATGAGGGAAGGAGGGATAGAAGATGAAGTGATGTGGGTATGGATGAGGATGAAGGATGAAGGGATGAGGGAAGGAGGGATAGATGATGAAGTGATGTGGGTATGGATGAGGATGAAGGATGAAGGATGAAGTGATGAAGGGATGAGGGATAGAAGGTGAAGTGATGTGGGTATGGATCAAGGATGAAGGGATGAGGGAAAGAGGTACAGAGGGTGAAGTGATGTGGGTATGGATGAGGATGAAGGATGAAGGATGAAGGGATGAGGGAAGGAGGTACAGAGGGTGAAGTGATGTGGGTATGGATGAGGATGAAGGATGAAGGGATGAGGGAAGGAGGGATAGAAGATGAAGTGATGTGGGTATGGATGAGGATGAAGGATGAAGGGATGAGGGAAGGAGGGATAGAGGGTGAAGGGATGTGGGTATGGATGAGGATGAAGGATGAAGGGATGAGGGAAGGAGGGATAGAAGATGAAGGGATGAGGGAAGGAGGGATGAAGATGAAGGGATGAGGGAAGGAGGTACAGAGGGTGAAGGGATGTGGGTATGGATGAAGATGAAGGATGAAGGGATGAGGAAGGAGGGATAGAAGATGAAGTGATGTGGGTATGGATGAGGATGAAGGATGAAGGGATGAGGAAGGAGGGATAGAAGATGAAGTGATGTGGGTATGGATGAGGATGAAGGATGAAGGATGAAGGGATGAGGGAAGGAGGTACAGAGGGTGAAGGGATGTGGGTATGGATGAGGATGAAGGATGAAGGGATGAGGGAAGGAGGGATAGAAGATGAAGTGATGTGGGTATGGATGAGGATCAAGGATGAAGGGATGAGGGAAGGAGGGATAGAAGATGAAGTGATGTGGGTATGGATGAGGATGAAGGATGAAGGGATGAGGGAAGGAGGGATAGAAGATGAAGTGATGTGGGTATGGATGAGAGAAGGATGAAGGATGAAGGGATGAGGAAGGAGGGATAGAAGATGAAGGGATGGGTATGAATGAGGATCAAGGATGAAGGGATGAGGGAAGGAGGGATAGATGATGAAGTGATGTGGGTATGGATGAGGATGAAGGATGAAGGATGAAGGGATGAGGAAGGAGGGATAGAAGATGAAGTGATGTGGGTATGGATGAGGATCAAGGATGAAGGGATGAGGGAGGAGGGATAGAAGATGAAGGGATGTGGGTATGGATGAGAATGAAGGATGAAGGGATGAGGGAAGGAGGGATAGAAGATGAAGGGATGTGGGTATGGATGAGGATGAGGGATGAAGTGATGAAGGGATGAGGGAAGGAGGTACAGAAGGTGAAGTGATGAAGGGATGAGGGAAGGAGGGATGAAAGGTCAAACTGACCCTAACTGAACAAGTTAACTTCCTTCATAAACAATCTCTGCAACATTTTACCGTCCATATCAAACCGTGATCTAGTTATAGTTTAGTTATAAATATTGATAATTTAATATCGTATCACACTAATTAAACAAACTAACTCAACTAGTCCAATTAAAATCCAACTGGATTTCATATCAACACACATTCCAGCTCTTTAATCATCAGAGTGAAACTCAAACCTGCTTCGTGTGGGTTTTTATAAACTTTTTTAATATCGCTGCAGATGAATGAAAAGTTTACTTAAGCTGCCAGATTTTCAGGAGAAAAACTCATTAGACTTTTCTCTCATCAAGCTGCTGTTTCTGCAAATTCAAATTAAAGAACTAATGAATAATGTGTGTTTGGTTAAGTGTGTGTGTGTGTGTGTGTGTGTGTGTGTGTGTGTGTGTGTGTGTGTGTGTGTGTGTGTCTGAAACGTGTGTAACCGGGCGGAAAACTGTTCACGTTGAAAACATACGTTCATGTTTATTTGTTTATTTGCGTTACACTCTTACAAATACATTACTGAGCATCGTTAACAAGTTACTTCTTTAAAACCCAGAAAATATCATTTGGATTATTTTTATTGGTTCTGATTTCTGTCATGGCAACAACATCCATAGAATCACTTCCTGTTTGTCTTCAGAGTAAAAGCACAATGTCCTTTTTGTTGTTGCTTCCTTTGAGGAAGGATAATTTCTCAGGACATAACACTTTTGAAACTTTGTGGATACTTCACTGTGGAAGTGGACTGAGTCGTCCAGGAGGTTGTTGGTACAATCCCCCCCAGCTCCTCCCATCTGCAGGCTGAAGTGTGAGTTAAAGGTCTGGAACATAGACAGAATTCTCCTTCACGTCTTCCTTCTCCTGTCAAGGTCAAAGGAAAGAGACAGAGAAGCAGGAAGGAGACGACAGAAGGCTCCTCTATCGAGGTTGGGTGTGCTGATGTGATCTCAACACTAGAGGTCAGTGTGTCCTCACAAATGTCTTCATGATGTCTTCACGAGTGTCTCCAGCTGCAGTTTTCAGATCCACAGTGAGTTGGGATTTCTTTTAGAAATAAAATACAGATTACATGGGGAAACAAACACTGAACCTGTTGTGTGGGAATGGATCCAACGCGTGAAAAAATGTGATTGGATCACATTTACAAGACGTTCGTTGTCATTATGAAAAGAGAATCATGTAGAATAAGAACAGATACGTATAAAAACTCCATGAAAAGTTCCCAGTTCCCTTTGAACTGGGCCCGATTGCTCCCTGATCTCGTTTAAAATGGCCGAATGCTTGTCAGTGCACGACTGGGCCACGAGGACGCAGCCTCACCGACTCAGAGCTGAACACGTGGACGAGTATTGATCCTCCGTCAACTGGATCTGAGGCTGTTCACTGACTTTATTACACATTTATTATGATGTATTTGATCTGCTCCACAAGGTTTTGTAAGATTTGTGATAAGATGTTTTGGTAAACAGACGGAGGTGTAGCTATCCCCTAATGGAACTCATTGATGGGAGCGACCGTCTCATGAGCAGCTCGACCGCGGACGAGATCCCACACGTGCTCAGGACAAGAGTTTGGCCTCAGAGAATCGGTTACAACACCAGCGTTTGCTCAAAAGCAGCAGCAGCAGCAGCAGCGGTGGGGAAACTGGAGGCGTCGTACATGTGCAACATGCTGATGGGCCACTTTCACAATCCAGTGTGTTTCTCCTCCTCCTGCAGGAAATGTAGGAGTTTGGATCCTGAGACTGTTTGAGTGTCGGCTGTGTGCGGACCTGTTGCCTGTGAGGGCATCGGATTTATTTCAGTTTGTCACATTAATTCGAATTTGAGAATTTGACATCGGTAAAAATAGTTTTTGGATGTGAATCCTGAAACGCGCCACAAATAATAATCACACACCCACAGCAACCAATCAAGATAATAATGATAAATAATTCATGCCTCGTCACTTTCACTAAGTGATGGAAGAGGTGAGGAGGAGGAAGCCGATAATCCTGCAGCATCGTTTTTGTAGAAATTATTATATTATTATGGATTGGACGGTTTAATTATTGTTTTGTGGCTTTGTATTTATGAATAGGTCATTTGTCTTGAATGTATTTTGTTTTATTGGTCAGATGCTATGTTACTACAGCTGTGAAATGATTTTACTAATATTCTTCGCAACAGGATCTAAATGAATAAAATCTGAGACAATCAGTCAGATATACACATGTTACCTCCGGGGGAACATCTGGATCTATTCAGTTTTTTTTATCGATATATTCTAAAATAAGAATTGCTTTGTTTTCAACGACCAGACGTGATTCCACAGGTCAACGGACTCTGCACATATTTCATAAGGAGGAGGAGAGAAGAGGAAAATAAAGTGTCCATCATGTGCTGGAGTGACACCCTCGTCCAGACCCGTAATGTGCGGCCAGCCCGAGAGCCCCATTAGCCTAATTGCCTCTGCAGCTGGGGGGTGGTGGCACTCTACCCAACACCAGATCCAGGACCAGATCTGGCACTTATCAACCGGCGTCCCTCGAGTGGCCCCCGTCCACAATCCAGGCCTCTCAAATCCACTAAGTGGCCCCTCCTCGCTCGCTAATTGCGCAGCTCGTTGTGGCAGAAACCGCTCGCGCTCACATTGTTTTCACATTTCCGTGTTGTGTTGCCATGGCAGGGGGAGGCATGGAAACGTGGACCCATGTATTTTCAATGGGGAGCCTGGCACCGGCCGGGCTGAAATGAAACCACGCTTCTTATTCTTATTGCCCCGTCCCGCCCTCCACTCTTCTCAACCACTTCAGTTACACGGAGCGACGTGCATGTGACAGTGGTAGATTACACAACAGAGGGGGGGTGGTGGGGGGTTGTCCAAATGTAGCCGAAGGCAGGAAAAACAGATCCCTCTTCTCTGCTGTGTTATTTGTTGGTGTCATGGGCTCTTCCAAACAGCCATAATAACACGGTGCAGCACGACGGTGCAGCGCGCCAGCGTACGCTGCCACAACTGACCCGAATAGAAACACTGACACAGTCACAACTGTTTGGAAACACTGGGCCGCGCGGTCAGGAGTTAGGAAAGTAGGTTGCATGGTGAAACTGCGGCGTTCACAGGGTTCACACATCTGCACCATCAAGTCGTCATGAAATTAAACCTCCATCATTATAACTGCTGCTGTTAAACGGGTTTCGATGCCAGGATGAAACCCAGACGACATGACGGCTCCTGTCAAGCGAAGCCAAAGCGTCTGGATCGCTCCCCGGTGCCTCCTCCATGTTAGCAGATGGGACATGGACCAAACTCAGACAACAACCATACTACTAGTCTGTTTCCACACAAGCGTTTTGGCTCTGCATCAGTTTTAATCCATCACGTACCTGAAAACACACATCACATGACCACAGAGGTACATTGGGCATCCGTGTACTGGTGTAAACAGGAATTGTCGGAGAAATCAAAGAAGACGTTAAATAAATGTTTCTCAAAGATGGTTTCAGGTAATTCCCAAAACATTGATTGTGTTTGTTTTCATGTTTCTGATAAGTTTGGTTATAATTTGTTATTTGATGAGATAAAAACAGTCTTGATTGACAGCTGAGACTGACTCTTGATTGGTCGAGTTTCTTATTGACTAAAGTCTCATCCTTCCACCAAGTTTCACGGAAATCTGTTCAGTAGTTTCTGCGTTAATCCTGCAGACAAACAAACAAACACACAAATTTATAGGAATGAAAACACATCCTCTACGTCGTGAGCAGAGTTGATGAAATCCCTGCAGCCGTCAGCAGGTGAACAACTATCTGCTTTTTATTGAATGTGTTTATTAGTGACAGTGCGTTGGACGGACGTCGTCTCTTCACTCACTGGAGGTGAAGTCGTCAGCGTCTGAGCTGCGGAGCTGAAGGAATCTCACACTAACAGCAGTGAAACAGTGAGTGTGCAGAGAATCAACTCTAAATAAAGTTCTCAGTGAGAATGAGTCGCAGTTTGTTCACCACAACCTCCGAAATCATGCAGCGGAGGTGGGGGGTTGTGGGTAAGTCAGCGTGTTGGTTTTACAGTGATTAGCCTATTATGCAGCCCCACTGAGCTCGGGGTGGGGAGGAGGGGGTGGGGGCTGGGTGAGGCGCGGGTGTCATGGCGGCCGCTGTTCCCCCGTATACGCCTGAAAGTCAGCTGGGGCGGGGCCTCTGCTCTGTCGCTGTCGTGGAAACGGTGCAGGGCCCGAGGTCTGTGAGTTCAACAGGGGGTCAACGGGAGATCACGCTGGATCACTGGAGTCAGCAAGTCACAGTGTGTGTGTGTGTGTGTGTGTGTGGGGGGTGACTCATCTTCCTCATTAAATGTTAAGATGAAGACATGTTGACAGTCGGTGCCAGGACCTGTTTTAAATGAGTTTCCTTCTCAACACCCATTTGCTTTTGCAACATTGCATCACGCAAATGTTTTGTCCAAGTTCAGTGAAGCAAATTATGCAAATTTCTTGGATTCCGCAATGTGCGATTTACTCTGTATCTCATCACGCAACAAATATTGCTTCACGTTTTGGGTGAACGAAATATGAGTCTCCTGGAAATCAGTGAAAGTCAATGCAATAATAGTGTGTGTGTGTGTGTGTGTGTGTGTGTGTGTGTGTGTGTGTGTGTGTGTGCCATTTCATCTCCCACACCAAGTTTTCCTCTGGCGTCGTGAGAGGAGCAGTTGTTTATGTGCATCAGTGACAGCTCTCTAATCTGTGGTCATTTTGTCTTCATGGAAACACAGAGTGTGTGTGTGTGTGTGTGTGTGTGCGTGCGTGTGTGTGCGTGCGTGCGTGCGTGTGCGTGTGTGTGTGTGTGTGTGTGTGTGTGTGTCCAGTGGCTTCCATTGCGTGTCCATGAAGTTGTGAAAGAGAGACGCTGCATGGGGCTGTGGGTCACATTTGGCTCGTGTCGTCAGCTTTGTGGATTTCCTAAAACAAACACTCACATTCTGACTCTTCGGTTTAACTGGAAGCAAATGGTGCAAAACTGCATTTACAGAAGAAACGTGAAAACAAAAACAGCAGCTATTTAAAAACCAGCCGTGTCTCCAGATCATCTACTTTTACTCCTTCCTCTTTCGGCCTTTACTCAACATCCCGAGTTTAGATTCACGACAATAAAGACGTTTGTGTCGAAAGATCTGAGGAGAAAAACATTTCTGTCTCAGATCCCTTTTTTTACTATTTAACAGGGTTTCTGTCTTTTGTTTTTAGGACCAGAATGAATGAAATTTAAGATCAATGTCAAGCAGATGAAGCAGATGAAGTAGAGAATAAAGTTGGAAACATCACGTATTAACTACAGAGACAGTTGGTATCCATAGTTACCACAGACTGAGATGAGTGAGCTGAGATCGATTGGGACCGAACAGTTTGTAAATGATGTAGTTTTATTACAGCGCGTTAACATCTGTATCGCTGAGAAGGAACTGCAACACCTGGAGACAACACCTGGAGACAACACCTGGAGACAGCACCTGGAGACAACACCTGGAGACAACACCTGGAGACAGCACCTGGAGACAACACCTGGAGACAACACCTGGAGACAACACCTGGAGACAACACCTGGAGACAACACCTGGAGACAACACCTGGAGACAACACCTGGAGACAACACCTGGAGACAACACCTGGAGACAACACCTGGACAAACCTTCACAACAACAAAACGCCCAAACACAAAGCAGAACATTTAACCAGGTCCAGCTCCGTCCCGACCAGGCACGATGAGGCAAATGATTTTCTTACGTCGTGATTTCAGGGGAATTCAAATTCAGACGTCTTCTTCTCCCGCTGCCAACGTGCACGACGCCAGCGTTTCGAAGCCAGTGACTTCAAACAGGCGGCTGTGATATTGTCACCTCGTGAATCTTTACAAGGAAACACGATTTCTTTAACGAGCAGGACGCCGCAGAGGAATTCCTTACGACTTCTTCTGTTTCTGAAAACCCGCCGATGCAGACGTGGCTGATTCCAGGAGAGCTCGGATTTAGACGGAACTCCATAAAAAAATCCCCAACATTGGAGTTTTATTGACAGAAGAGCTGGAAGGAAGGAGCAGCTCTGACCGGCCTCCAGAGGTTTTTTTGGACATGGAATAGCAAACCACATGAGGGTAATTACTGCATTAGACAAAAAAAAGAAATTACGGCTTAGTTCTAAAAAGTCTGCCTGAATCTATAAATCACACTGGAGCGAGTGTCGGCTTTTAAAGACACGAATGTGGTGACGTTATTTGTGAAAACGCTTTTTAAAGGCACTTTAACGCAGTAAAGGGGATTGAGCAGCGTGTGGTGCGTCTGCATTTCAAACACATGCAGTCATCCCGTCTGTGAAACAAAGATCTTACTTTCATCGGTGAAGACTTCGAGCAGTGAAAAGAGAGAAAGGATGAAACAGATACAAGATGTTGACGATTTCTCTTCTAAGTCTGAAGCTTCACGTGTTTGTTCATAGTTTCATTTGATCTGTTAGTTTTAGTTTCTCATTGTAATTTAGGGACTAAAGAGTTTAGTCTGACATACGTGCGTCCTGTCGTCATCGCCTACGTGGGCGGAGTCTACCTTCATCTGGTTGCCATGGTAACATCATGATGGTATTACTAGCAGCATCAGTACCTTCAGGCGCAGTACTCTACAGTACTCCACACTAGTTTAAATGCACCAGATGAACGTCCTCGTGGTTCAAACATTATATCGTTGGAGGTGAAGACTGCAGCTGCTGCTTCTTCCTCTTCCTCCTCTTCTTCCTCTTCTTCTTCTTCTACTGTTTAATTCTGTCTCTACTTCCTGTGATTGGTCCCAAAGTCCAAACTATCCAACAAAGTGTTTTCACTGCAAACCAACAGAACCAGGTTGTTTGATCCCGACCCAGAACTCCTCTTCTGCTCCGACTAGACTTTGGTCGATGACTCCAAAGTTTTTTCCACAAACGGTTCAGCTCCAGTCTTTGTTTCCCCTTTTTATACAGAAAGAAAATCACATTTCTAACATGTTTGTGCCTCTGGAACTTTGCTTCAGTTTCTCTTCGACTGAAATCAAATCAAATATACTTTATACTCTGCAGAACAACATTGTGCAACAGACAACAAAACACAGAGGGATGTGTAAGACCCAGAATAATAATGCAGAATAAAAGTGAGTTTAATATTGCACCTGCACTAAAAACAATAAAAAGATAAAACACTAAAAAGGATATAACAATAAATGATGAAAAACAAAAACTGGTATCAAAACCTAAAGTGTAAAAATGTGCCAAACAAAGTGCAAACGTTATTGAGACACACGTTTCATCACTCTTTATAAAGCTTGAGTTACTAGTGGTATTCATTCAAAGATTAACCTCTGAACATAATCCAGCAACGTTTCCTAAA
The DNA here is from genome assembly GCF_022539355.2 of Hippoglossus stenolepis. NCBI lineage: Eukaryota > Metazoa > Chordata > Actinopteri > Pleuronectiformes > Pleuronectidae > Hippoglossus > Hippoglossus stenolepis. The sequence continues at coordinate 2,018,748 of NC_061492.1, forward strand.
GAACGTATTTTACAAACATCATTTTCAAGAAACACTGAGGTTTGAACCCGGGGCTGGAACCCCTGACATCGAGGTGCCGTGACCTTCAGCCCCAGGACGACGGTCTCCAGGGGAAGAAGAACAACTGTGAAAACAGTCTTATTAAACTGTACACCCCCCTCTCCGCCGCCCTGCCCCCTCCTCTCTGTACGACAACTGAAAATGCAGTGAAGGAGACTGAAGATGAGACAATGGGATCGACTTTCAGAGGCATCTGTGGCCCCTGCACGCTCCCAGGAGTCTGGGCCGTCCGTCACGCGGCTGTCAAGTCATCCGTCAAACTGACAGACGGAATCACGGAAAGGTTTTTCCTGGAAGAAGCCAACCTGACGTCACACTCGCAGAGTTAAAAACACTTGGACTCCCAACGTTTAAAGTGTCTCAGCATCACACCTGATGTGTTTCCGTCTCAGCTGTTGTCTTGAAGTGACACGTTCACGTCTGTCCTGGAGCTTCAGCGTCACGTGTCCACCTCGCTCACAAAATAAATTGTACATGTGTGAGAGTAAAAATTACACCTTGGATTCTACTGTTTATCTGTTGGCCGATAAAAGAGTGATTCATTTTTATTTGTTGCATAATGTTAAACTACTCCTTCTTTATTCTTCAGTTGTCTGCAGCTTTGTCCATGTTTTATTATTCTTTTGGGTCTCGTCATATGACTAATGCTGCATTTGTCCTATGTTCACCTGAGTGAAACCTCTGCAGCGTCCAGATGTGCCCAGATGATCGAGTCCCACCATCTTGCACCTCCTCTTGAACACGTCAAGTTTAAAACAAGCAACAACAACCTATTGCAGTTTAGGGAGTTTGTTGAATGTGTCTCTGAGCGTTGGTGTGAAGAGAAAAGTGAGATGCAGGATCAGAAAAAGCTGAGGCAGGTGGAGCTGATCCTATCAGAGCTCATTAGCATCTAATCACAAAATAATTACACGTATCAGATGTGAAGATGTGACGACTAAAGTCTGCACGAAGCCACGAGAGGAGACACAGACCGTTAAACAGAAGTGTTTGTGTCACTGAACATTTCTCTTTACATCAATCTGAGCTGTTGTGGCAGCAGGACAAGAGAAATCTGTTTACACACAAACTCTGTAACATGATCACACATTATGTTTCAACACACGCACACACACACACACACACACACACACACACACACAGACCTTCTACAGACTCGACAGAAGCCATTTCTTCTCTGAGGAGATAATTACCCGTCGTGTCAGATGAGACACAAGAGGCATCAGAATAAACACTTCCCTGTCTCGTCACCGTCAATCAACCGGCGGCTGGAGGAGCAGGGACAGAGATTATGCAACAAAGAAAAAGAAAAAGAAAAGAAAGCAACAGTGAGACGCCGAGGCCGGAAGAGAGGGAGCGAGGAGGCCGAGGGGAAGGAGGGATGAGACGCAGATCGGAGGAGCGATAAGGAGATTAGAAAGGAGGAGGTGACATGCGAGTAAGGAGGTGAGGAGGAAGACACGGAGGGAGATGGAGGCGATAAAGAGAGAGGGAAGAGAAAATGAGGGCAGGTGGATAAAGGAGGGAAGAGACGGAAGGAAAGAGAGAAGGAGAAACTAAAGAAAGAGAAACACGACGCCAGAGCGGCAGGATCCAGATCTAATTATAATAGAAACCATTAATACTACTACTACTACTATCAGTATTATTATTATAATTATTACAACTATTCATTAAGCTGCTATAAATCAGTCGCTCTCTACTCTCAGAGCAGAAGAGAGAAGTTGGATCCACACATCCGACCTATAGCTGCAGTGAAGCAGGTCACATGGCAGCGAGGCCGACATCCATCACCCTCGGGGGGAAGCACAGCACCAGTACAATAACCGTTACCTGCTCATGGTCCAGTGGAGAGATGTGATGTGAAGGGATTGTGTACGTGACGTGTCGCGGGTGTGGCCGCGCCGCCCGGGTCTCGTGTTTCTGGCTCGGCAGCGTTTGGAGATTATCTTTGTGATCTTCAGGGCGACAGCGGGCGGCTTTGTGCCGAACAGGAAGTGAGAGAAGATACACTTCCCTGTATCCTGGGGGCTGTAAACCACATGAAGAGAAAACAACACCGCCAGCGCCGGAAGCTCCAGCATCACAGACGGGCGGGGGGGACAATGGCCGTCCTCCCTCCCTCCCTCGTCCCCACTCCCTCACTTCTCATCCCTCACTTCTTTCTTTCACCTCTCACTTCTTCTTATCTCACTCTCTCCTCTGTTTTTTCTCTTCACATTCTTCTCCTCATCGGTTTCTTCTTTGCTTCTCTGCCTTCATCGTGAATCCCGGCCTCCTCCATGTTAGCAGATGGGACACGGAACAACATTTTAAAAAGAAATCAGAGTACACGTCAAATGAATGTTTATTTGAGGTCGTTCTTATCTCACTGATGTTTTTCAAGTGTCAAGAGGAAAGGAATCGATCGCCTTTTTAGTTGTTTTTTTTTTAAATCGTGTGTATCGGCTAATTTTGGTAACAGTCCCAAACCTTCGGACACAGACTCCACCCACGTCCTCTGCCAGCGACCACATCACCTCACTCAGCCTGTCTACGAGAGCCTGTCTAAGTTGACCGATGCGTTTGTGGGGGTGAACGACGGCACTTGTTGGCGGCACAAAGGCAGCTGGTTGCTATTGTTGCCAAAGATGACAGACAGAATCTCCTTACTGCCGCCCGGACAATGGAGGGCAGCGCTGCTACGGTGTTGAGTGTCAAACGCTATCTGTGTTTTCAGGTCCCTGAAGAGCTGCTCGGCCAACACACGAGATTGAATTCATCGGAGTATACGGTTACAGCTGTTTGTGAAGCGCAGGCCCTCGAGAGGCTCAAAGGGAACAGATCCAACATAAAAACAGGAAGTCCGCCCCATTCGTCCTGTGATCTGCGGCCGTAATAACTTCCTGCCTGTGATCTGGGACTTTGAGACACGAACGACTCCTTAAAAAGCTGCGGAGAACAGAAGCAGCGCTGATGTCACTCAGAGACAAATCCTGCAGCTGCTGCACTGAAAACAAACACACACAGATTGTATTCACACTAAACGTGCACACGGTGCCGCACACATACGTGTTTTCATGACTTTCTCTTCTCGTCTTGTCTCTACTGACACATGTAGCGTCTCTTGAAAGGCGCTAATATAGCAAAGTTATTATTATTATTATTATTACTGTGCATTATTGTGCCTTTGGTCCCCATAATGCAACAGTGTAAACAGATTTAGGTCCAGGCACACACACACACACACACACACACACACACACACACACACGCTTGACATTCTTGTGAGGACCCTGGTTGACATAATATATTCATTAACCCAACAAAATGCAAGAACACACACAGACCAACTGCAGACAGGGAACAACACTCCAGGAGAAAATCAATAACATCTACTGTCCCCCCCACACACACACACACACACACTCACAGACACACACACACACACACACAGAGACCCCCCTCCCTGTGACCAGAGAACAGGTGATCAGCTGCAAATGGGTGAAGTGAGTGAACGGAGGGGGAGAGAAGCCATTAATCACCCCAGAGTCCCTGCCACCATCTCCCCCCCCCACACACACACACACACACACACACACACACACACACACACACACACACACACACACTGCAGCAGACATCTCCATTTAAGAGCACTTTAACTGAACAGCAGCTAAACAAACTGGGGCCCTCAGGTCGACCACTCGAGGGCCCACCACTGGGTTTAGAGCTCGTCCGACGTGCTGCCCGACCTCCTGTTGGAGTCACAGCTTCAATCGAGACGCACACACACACATCTTCAATCACAGGCGACACAGCAGGGGGGCGCCGGAGTGCTGCTGAGCAAACAGGTCCGCGCGGCCGCCAGGTGATAATTAAATTAACCACAATTTGTGGTGACGTTGTCTAAACGTTATTTAGTCTTTTCTGTTTACAGGCATGTGTTCATTTGTGTTTATTATAATACGCTGACGTGTGGATGAAGCGGAACATGAGAGCAGCAGCAGTGATTTTCAGGCTGAACTCGATGTTTCTGGGACGTTTTGATTTTTAAAAACCAGAACAAATGTGGAATCGACTCTTTCTGTGCAACAGTGTTGAAGCCGCAGAGCAAAGTGTTCGCCAGCAGCAGAAGAAGAAGACAACAAACCTCTGAACTCCACACTCATCCCATTTCACGCTCTGTAAATCATCTGAGAACAATAAGCTCAGAGGTGAGACCGGCTGTTTGCCGCTCGTCGGCTCAGTCAGGAGTCGGCTGACCTCTGACCTCCGTGTGGGACCACACTCACAGCTGCTCACTCGGCTTCCTACAAAAGACTCCTGACGTCTTTATCGTTCCCGTAGAAACAATTTCAAATCAGCGGGAAAAAAATAAAAGCATCAGTAACCTTTGATTGTAGCTTTTCATCATCAGGGGACTCTTTAGGATATTATGCTTTTCCACCTGGGGGCGCTGCAGACTTAATGGAGTCTCAAGCCTGGCTGAACTTCAGCTGTGGTGAGCTGATCTCTCTAATTACTGTACACTCGGGGGAAAATCTATACGGGGGCAAATCTGCGTCCAGGCTCAATCTCATAAGTGCAGGCTGGAGCAGCCGAGGGCCTAATGTCTGTTTACGCCTGTTCGCAGGAGGTTGTGATTACCGGTGACGGTGGCGTCACGGAGGGAAACGCAGTCGGCAGGTGCAGACGAGGAGAGGGTCACCGAAAAACACAAGTGTCCAGGTACATCGAAACCAGCTGAGCTCCACCGCTGCTGATGTTTCACCACCAGGGTTCAACAAATCGTTGTACAGGACGGACTGGAAGCACAGACACAGCTTATCAAACCGTTTAATCACAGCACGGCTCCAGAAAGGGATGGATGCAGCTTGGAATGACCGTTATTGGCGTCAGCAGCGGTCGCCCCGCCTCAGAGTCAGTCTGGCAGCGATGGCCAACGTGCAGCTCTGCCGGCCTGCGACATTTATTCCCTTGTGAGGATTACCAACATGAAGTATTGAGGTAATCCCCAGTTTATCGAGCATGTTGTTTGCAGCACTCGTAACGTGAGAGAGTGAAGGCAGAAGGTGAGAGGAGACCGGAACACGCGGTGATGAAAGGTTCACCGTGCAGGCAGGGCGTGCCCCAGCAGGCGGTGCCAGCCGGTGACACCAAACTGCCCCGAGGGGGACGCACCTCTGGAGGTTTTGAAACCAGGCCCAAAGCCTGGATGTACCAAGCCTCACAGAAACAGCTTGTTCTCCTCCCATCTCAACACAGGTTTGTTATTTGAGCATGGAAACAACCACATTCCCCCTTTTTCCACTGGTCAGAAAATATCTGTCTGCAGTGGACAAGCGTTATTATCGTCTCCGGCTCTGATCGAGTGATGGACGCCGGGTGAGGATCTGTGCGTTTGTGAAGTGGAACATGACGCACTCCTCCACATGCAATGGGAGCTTTCGTTAAAAAAGATCTGTTCTATTTTCTGTTTGAAAGAGGAATGAGATGAAATGAGGCAGAATGTCTCAGCTCCACACACCTGGGAGTCTGAGTCAGGCCAGACAAACCCTGAACGATGGGTTAGAAATGCAGAGCGTCTGGTTCCAGGTGCCCACACGGGCCAGAGTCTCTAAATCCATCAGACTGGCAGCTGCTCCGTCGCTCGGCCAGAGCGGCTCATGTTTGTGCCAAAACAAAACCGAGTGTGTCGACGCTTCGCCGCAAACTCCTCCAGATACTGCTCTGTGTTGTGTTGCACTGTAACACATCAGAGGGTGTGTGTGTGTGTGTGTGGGGGATCGATGGAAAAGGAGCATCCGGGCAAACATGAAACACGGCAACATGATTTAAGACGTGTTCCCTCCGCAAACGTACATGACGACGTATCGACAGTTATATAGCTGCGCCTCTGCTCTCAATCTACCGTCGCTGCCGCTGCCACTGCTGCAGCCGCCACCGTCCCCCCCCCCCACACTCCTCTTACAACTCACATTCCTCTGGATCCTCAGATCTGCAGCAGGGTCAGCTCACATGTCTGGGCCTGTCCCCTCAGCACGGCCCACTGAGCTCAGACCTGCTGTTACCTGGATGCTGCTTCTCCTTCATGCAGTTTGTTATTGATTTAACAGGAAATTAGAAATTCTACATTTCCGTCTGTTAATCCTCAGCTTGTTTACTTTCATGGGTCCTGTTCATTTTTGGGGGATTGTGTTATGTGACCTGCAGTAATTGACCTGCAGCAAATAAAGACTCATTATGAGTTAACATTGAACATATCGTGTGACCTGATCGCACTGAATTCACGTGTGAAGCTGATAAGATGAACGGTTCTCCAGACAGACAGAGATTTCTGGAATCAGCAGATAAAAGATGCTTTGATTGAATTTATTCAAACGTGAAGGCGTCACAGAGGAATCTGTGTAACGCTGATCTCCTTCCCAGGCTCCCTGCGTTAGAGCTTCAGGTTTTAGAGATGTTGAACCACTTCGGTCCAGACCAAAATATCTCAACTACTATCTGATGTAGTGCCATGAAATGTCGGCTGCAGTAAAACTTTTATGTGTTCTTCTTTGGCCCAGGCCCCATCTGTCCATCAAGTTTGGTGTAAATTGGTTTATTGGAGGTTTTTGTTCACGGAGGATTGAGCCGTCCAGCTCCTTGCTGCACGTCCCCCCCCCCCCTCCTTCACATCCATAATAAGCAGAAAATGCCCAAATAATATCTTTTTTTTTTTAAAGAAAGAATTGTTTTAATAGTTTCTGCATAATCCTTCTAACAAAAAGGTTTAAAGGGTGAAAACAACCTCGAGCATGAACATTTGAATCATTGGTCACAAAAGAGATTGATTGAAACCTCTGAACTCTCAGATATGAAAGTTAATACGAACATTAGATCAGGTTAAAGTTTCCACTATTAGCCGGACACACGTCTCTCCAGCGATAATAAAAACACACGGCACACGCCAACCCTCTGCTTTTAATCACACAGGCTCTGACTGAGCAACACGTCGGAGAGGCCTTTATGTGGCTGAGGGTTGGAAATCGGTTTTTCTCCTCCAATAATTAGCTTATCGGACCATTTACACGGCTAAGAATCATTAGCAGCTGTTTAATGAGGTGGTTAAAAATAGAGGAGGCACATAAAGGATCAGAGGAAGCAGAACTTCACACTCGACTGTGTGTGAGCATGAATTCACAACATCGCTGCTCATGTGTAGCTGAGCACTCCAACAGCTGTGTGTGTGTGTGTGTGTGTGTGTGTGTGTGTTGCAACATGCTCCATATGCCTGCACCACACTTAATAACAATAATAATAAACTTTGTTTGTGTGGGAACTTTCAAACAAGAAATGCAGCTCAAAGTGTTTGACAGACAATATGAAAATGAATCTGTAAAAATGTGATTATAATAGATTTTAAGAGACAAATGTTAAAATGACATTTAAAAGAAAATTGTACTGAATATTCTTTTCTTTAATTATGTCAAAACGCTTTGAGCAGGTTCTTAAAGACACAGATTCGATGTCCGCACTGAGACACACTGAGCACAAGGTCCCCACAACGTCCGCAAGACGAAGACGTGCAGACACTCGATACCTGGATTTATTTGATCATTTGATCAGCGAGTGAAACGTTTACAGTCGAGAGTCTGGACGCTCGCGCCTTCAGAGAAGTGACGTGAGCAACTGTTTGGGCTGAGGGGGTCAAGTAGGGTGTGTGTGAGTGTGAGTGTGTGTGTGTGAGTGTGTGTGTGTGTGTAGTAGGTGGGGGGGTGGGGGGCGTTGAGGCTGTGGGTAGAGTTAGTTTCAGTCTGTGGCAGCTGAAGAAACACACACACACACTAAACACCAAGCACTCTCTGCAATACAGTATATACACACACACACACACACACACACACACACACACACACAATTCTATGGAGGATTATTAGTGCCCAATTTACTACTCGGGCAGAAAATGATAATCACCCTTTAAAAAGAGCTGTGATTGAATTAATAAGATGACAAAAATAATTGTTTGTGATAAGACATTTCTTGTAAATCAGAGACAATAAAACTGTTATTTCAGAGCAAAATTATGTTGTTTTCCTCCGGAGAAAAAATACTTTTGTGTAATCTTTGCAGTTTTTCATACAACACTAGTATGTATTAATATCTGTTATTGCTTTTAACGGTTTCTGTTCTATATCTAAATTCAAGCACCTACATATTTCACTAGTTAATGCACTGTGTTTTAATTTGTGAGCTTCCATAGCCCCTGAGCAGGGCGGGTGGTGGTGGCTGCAGTAAGATTAGACCCGTCCAGTCTGTGGCTGTTACTGAACCTCAAACTGTAGCAACTGCAGCCGTACATCAGCCTGACAGCAGCTCCCTCGGCACCACAGGAACCACACAGAGCTGCAGACTCACACTCGGGGAAACGACTGGACACGGGACTACAGCGTCTTCAGGAGCACGAGACCCAGGAAACGTCCTGCTCGTTTCAAGTGCAGGAGAAAACACATCGGTGTGATAAGAACTTCCTGAAACGACAGAAACCATCTTTTGACAAAACTTTTTCTCTTTAACGTCTATTTAGATTTTTCCGTTTGGTCCATGTCCCATCTGCTAACATGGAGAAGACAGGGTTAACGAGCTGAAAACCACGAATGAGCGATGGAGACGCCCGAGCTTCTCTTGGAGCGCAGTCATCTCGTCACGTCAAAGCAGTGTTTCCCGTTTGAAACATGATTTTTAAACTTCTATAACAACATCAGAGATCTCTAACTTGGTGTTTTCTCCATTGTATAACTGCGTATATCGTCCATAAAGTTGTTACCATCCACGCAGACAGTTCGACCTCGTAGTTTCCGCTGCAGTTGTGTGATTAGCCACAAGAGGCAGCGATGCATTTCTCTCTCTCTCTCTCTCTATCTTTCAGGAGAACTTGTCTTTCACTCTTTACCTGTCACTCAAGTGAAACTAACTTCCTGGATTTGCGGTTTATTTATCTGTTTATTTCCCTGAACTACACCACATCCTTCAAGCAGGTTTCATGGAATTCTGCCCACTAGTTTTTTTTTGAGTAATCCTGTGAACAAACAGACAAACGGACAAAACTGAAAGAACCTTCTTGCCAGTGGTGACAAAGCAAAACCAATAAAAAACAGGTTTCAATACGTTACGTTTTTTTAAACATAGTGTGTGTCTGAGTGTAGATTTGTGTTTGATAACTCTGATTATTTAATTTCTCGGCTTAAACTAAGCAGAGCTGTTTTAATTTGTCGCCGTAACAACCACATTCGATCCATTTCCTCCGAGGAGAATCGTGTTGATCGTAAAACACGTGAAATCCACCGTGTGTTTCCTGGTGGAGGAAAAGGTGCTGATGGTGTGTGGTGATTTAGCTGAGTACTGGTGTGGGTGAGCTGTTAGCTGGGAGAGGCCGGGATGGGAAGTCTGGGAAAGTCTTAATGACAGACTGGTGGTGAGACGAGACACGGAGCCATAACCATGAATCACATAGTAATTAATGAGCAGGTTCCCATGGCCGGGGCTTGTTTGATGGTAAAACAAAAGCTATCTGGACCGAGCGAGCGTTATTTACACACACATTAGACAGATTAAGGTAGAGGGGGAGGCGGGAGACAGGCTGGGGGGGGGTTGGGGGTGGGGGCAAGGTTAAAGAGAGCCACTCATGATAAGAGGAGCAACGGGACCAGCAGGTAGAGCGGAGCCGAGCCGGACCGAGCTAATGACGGAGTGCGGGAGCAGCTGGCGGCCTGAGTGCAGAGTGGAGGGGAGGGCCAAAGGTCCCGCTAATGATAGCCTCCACCTCTCCGAGCTGCACCGGGGTCACACTCAGGGGCAATAAAGCCGAGGCTGCAGGAGGACGAGAGCGCCGGAGTCATGCGCTCGCCGGCTGAGCTCACCTGCACAACCATGAGTCACCCGGCCGCTTTCTCACAGGAAACCAGAGCAGCAGCCAAGGTTTTAAAGAGTGAAGGATTATGGGATCATCTGAGGGCAGAACGCGTTACGCTCTAATGACGCAGTTAGTCTGTTTTAACGTATTCAGAGCAGGACGGATCTCAATCAGCTGATATGAGCCTTTCACAGTCACATCAATATCTGCGTTTATACAAAAACTTTATTTTAAAGAATGAGCAGAACCGAAAAGATGCAAACTTATGTTTACATACACAAAATAAAGTTTATTTAGTTATTTCAAGTTCTTTATATTTGGTTGTATTAGTATAGTAGTAGTAAAGTATAGGTGCCTCCTCCATGTAAGTGGATGGGACATGGACCGAACTAAAAAGTCAAAATAAACATCACAAGTTTGGTTCTAATTAGATATTTATTAATGTAAAATCAGGCTGAGAGGTCATGATTGACAGCTGACACTGAGTCGTGATTGGTCGAGTGTGTTGTCAGGACCTCCCCCAATCGCTACTGGCAGCGTTCGTCTCGGGGATATCTTGGCTTCTGGAAAGTGGGAGGAAGTTTAAAATTTGGCAGAAACATCCAGAGGAGGAATGGAAAATGAAGCCAGGTATTTCGTGATTGATGAATCATTTGCTGATTCAACGGAAATGTAATTCCAAGACGAGCAGCAGGATTCTGTGACTAAACACTTATCCTCATCATCACTGACTGTAAATCTCGTCTGTGATCAGAACCCCTGCAGTTACTGACAGTGTGTCGGTCACCCACAGATGTCGCACTCTGTTTAACTCACCACACTCTATACAAACACATCCACCGCCTTTCACAATAAAAGCCACCGCACAGAAAACACACAGCAGCCTCTCAATTAAAGGGGCCGCCGCGATGAAAGGGAAGGAAGTGAACGAGGCAGCGAGGGCGAGCGGGCGGGCTGTCAGCGGCGCAGAGGGCGGGGCCCGGCTGGGCGTGACCAGGAAGTCCTGACAGGCGTGAGAACAGGAAGATGAAAGGCTGGGGGGGGGGGTAGTTTGGATCGTGGAGCTAGCAACTCACACACACACACACTGTAGGGACGTTCTCACGCTTTAAGCAACAATGCTAATCACACTGATGAACTGAGTGATGCTCTGTGGTGTGAAGATGCTTTACACCCCCACAAGGCTTCATAATAGATGCATGCTGAAAATACACACACAAACACACACACACAAACACGCACGCACACGCACAGTGTCCTGATAAAACTGATAGTTGAGAACTTCACACCTCGACTCGGGGATGAGATGTGTGTGTTTGCACTTAAGCATCAGTGTGTGTGTGTGTTGTGCTCGTGTGTGTTCACGCATCTAAAAGTGTGTGTTGTGTCTTAAAGGGAAACTTCAGACTAAATAATTTTACTAAACTGACCAATCACAGTCGACCTGCTGTCACATGGAGTCTGATGTCACACTGCAGGTGAAGAGCGTAAATAGTTTTCTCAAATTTAATGTTTGAATATCCAAGTGATTATTTTAGTATAGTTATTATTAATAGGAAAGAAAGTGAAGTGAAATCTGATCATTGGACGTTGACAATTTCCAATTCTCATTTTGGACATAAAAGAATAGATATTGAGTTGATTTTTGAAATCATGAAATAAATTAAAAGACAAAAATATTTCCAGCATGTTTATAGGATTAGAATCACATATGAATAAGGATATAAATGATATATGAACAAAGTTAAACCCTCTATGAAAACCTGGACATGTTTACAGTTTTCTGGTTCAGAATATGAGCGAAGAAGCAAAGTGTTATAAAGATTTGTATCATGAACAGAAATCTAGAGACACATCAGAAAAAGTTAAAGTCAAATAAACACCTGATTGTAATCTGGTTGTTGTCTTTCCACTCATCTTAAAGGAAACATCAGAACATGGCCGGTGCATGAATCAGTGAAAACTCGCTTTAGGTGCCGGTTCCTTAAAATCTGAGACCAAAGTCAGAAAGCCTCTTAATATCGCACATTTATTACTTGTTGGACAAATCTTCCTCCTTGTTCTAATGTATAAATTCAAGAGGAAATATTTTCACGTATATGTTCAAAGCTCAGTCCGACCGAAACGTCTGCAGATAAAAGTCCCTTCACCCACGTCCGGCCCACAGCTGAGAGGAGCTGCAGCACTCGCTGGTATCTGAGAGGATCAGTGGGTGGAATTTTCCTTTAAGAGAAGTTTCCACCCACGGCGGCGCTCTTGTCACATCCCACAGCCTCACACTGTTTGTGTGTGTGTGTGTGCACAATCAGCTGTGAGAGTCCGGACACTTCACACACCGACGAGATGGAGCTATTTTCAGCCGGCGTCAGAGCGGAGCGCTGTGGAAAATGTGCACCGTGTATTAGGTGCACATACGTGTGTGTGTGTGCGTTAGGTGCACGGATGTGATTATGTGTGTGCAGGTTTTAGCAACACTACAAAACTATTTTACATAGAAATATATAGATTTGTGCATTGAAACCATTTTTGTTGCTGCACAGAAATCAAGCTCCTGCTGTGATCAATGGTTTTTGAAATATCTGACTGTCCCATTTCAAAGGCTCCTTCAAATGTAGTCGTCCTTTCATCACCGAGAAACAAAGACTCCAACCGGTGGATCTTCGTCCTCCGGAGGATGCAGCCGCAGACTTGAGACACAGTTTGTGTTTTAACCTCACAACACTTTTAAACTTAGTTAAAATTGAGTGAAAACATTGTCACCTCTTTAACCGTTTGCATTCAAACACACCTGGCACGTTTTCTCACAAGGTTAAATTATAAATCTGTCTTCTCCTGATTTATCTTGAATTTACCCCCCCCATGTGTCATTTTCCAAAAACATTTTCAGGATGATGGTTTGATGCTGGCAGCGAACAATCAGCTCCCAGATGATGGAGGATCTTTGAATGCACCCTGTGAAACAAAATGCCGATGGGGGGGGGAAAAAAGTTAAATAAATAAAAACTCTTGTACTGTTTCCAGTTTTGACTTGTTCCTGCACCATTGTTGAATCCATATCTCTGCTGTCATGAAATAACAGAGGAGCTGTGATTGCTGGTCGTAAAAAAAAGTAATTCATATCTTCAAAGTTCTATCTGTTAACTTCCCCTCATGTGATTAAACACAAACGTTTTTCAGGAAGGAAGCGGGAAAACAAAAAAAACGTATTTTATTCCAAAGGGAAGTTTGTGAGTCTGGATGGATGGCTGACGTGTGAAGTCGGGTCAAGTGCTGACACGCTCGCCGCAGCAGTTCACCAGCGACTCATCCCGAAGGCCAGCGGAGCGAGACCTCGTCGGCCCGGAGGCCCGACAACCAGCAGGACGCTAACAGGGGAGGTGAACCGCGGCCCACAGAAACACAGATGGTTGCCATGACGCTGCCAAACTTACTGTGACATCTGTGCGTGTGATTTCCACCTGAGAACGTGGTTGTGTTCCTACACACACACACACACAGACACACACACGTGTTGGGCATTACTCAGTGTTTAGCTCTGCACCATCTGCAGCCAAACAAACGCTGAATCTGTGTCTTCGTGTTTTCAGTGAGGCGACGGAACAAACGTACACAAACAGCTGGTCCCACATGTCCTAATAAGAGAGCGGCTGACTGGCAGAACATCCTCTCCACCCGGCCGCAGATTAGATTACACCGCTTCAAGGCTCCTGACTTCGCCTGGCATGGCCCCTTCGCCTGATTAGTACCACGGCAACTGCTGCTGCCGCTGCTGCTGCTGCGGACCTCCTCAGGACGCCAGAAAGGACGGAGCCGTTGTTAAACTGATCTTTTAAGAAGCAAATCTGAAAATGTTCGGAGGAATCCGAGCTGTGTGTCGTTGCTCTGAGGAGGCGGCAGCTGCAGATTCACAGCAGCGTCAGTGCAACGGTCAAAACATCCTCAGAAACGTATCGAGTCACGGCCACGACGTTTCCCGCTCGTTCAGTTAGAAACACCGTGTTCAGCATGTCCCCCAAAAACTGTCACTTCGCCAATAACCTGCTAAACATACGAGCGCAGGAAGATCCTCCGGCCCAACGCCCAGCGTTTCTGACTCACACCCACATTCGAATGCTTGGGATTCAATTTATCGTAACTGCAGCTAAAACAATTAATCCATTAATCTCAATAACAGTCTGATGAGCTCAGTGAGTTTTTAGTCCGGTCCGTGTGTCATCTGCTAACATGGAGGAGGCAGGGTTTGAGACCTATACTGCAGTCAGCCACCAGGGGGCTATCCAGATGATTTGGCTTCACCTTTGGGAAACTGTCACGTCGTCCATCTTTGTATTCAGTCCTAGTTAAAGCTAACAGCAGCTGTAGACTTCCACTTTCATCCTTCACTCTTACAGACACTGAGTAATTGACAGCTCTGTTTTCCTGAAAGAATTTTTTAATCTTAATAAATGGAGGAGGAACAGATACCGAGTTGAAGTCAGACGCTGAACCTTTCCAGGCTGCCAGCGGCTGCCAGGTGTGAGTGGGCGTGACAGCACCTTCATACCTAACGTGTTTGTAAATGTGTGTGTCTGGAATTCGGGGCGTCGACTCCTTTAATTCAACTGGACAGGTGAGGATAAATGGAAGCAAACCTGAGAAGCACCAAACACCCAAAGCACGACACGCGAAGATCACCGGAGTCTAATTCCTCGTCCATTAGCACTGACAACATAATCTGGAGCAATTAAAGGAACTGACCATAAAAATGCAAGGATTTACGTGTATTAAGAGATGGACGTCGACGTGCGTTAGCAGAGGAGCTAGCACCTTCTGCAAGTCAATTATTTAAATTGTTCTGTGTAAGTTTAGACAAGATCCAGCTTGTGCTCGTGAGCAAGCGCACGGCAACCGAGTACCAGTGTTCACCCTGTTTCTTTTGAAGCCAGGAACAAAGCTTCTTACCCGTCAAGGTGGTTATGTTGAATCTGTTGGTTTGTTGGGTTCCCAGGTTGGTTGGTTTGATTGATTGATTGATTGATTGATTGATTGATTGATTGATTGATTGTTTGCCAGCACGATTACGCCAAAACTACAAAAAGGATTTCCATGAAACTCGGTGAAAGAGACTTGGACCAACACAGAGCTCAGGAACTTTTGGTGTAGATCAATACGGGTTTTTTTGAACTTCCCAGATTTCTCGGAGAATAATTCATTGACCTTAATGTAAAATATCATTTTTAGAAGATCTATGTGTGTGGCGCCTTTGACTTTTTCTTTTTTACCGGAAAGAACTTTGATGTTGAAGGTGATTATTATTTGCTCCACCAAGGAGGTTACGTTTTCACCTCAGTTTGTTTCTTTGTTTGTTAGCATGATTACGCAAAAACTACGAAATTTCCACGAAACAGAAGTGGGCCAAGAAAGATCCCATTAAATGTTGGCGTGGCTCTTTTAACACTCTTTACATTGCAAGATTTCTTTCACACTTAATTGACTTTATATGTAAATATCATGTTTTTTAATAAAGTCTTTTCTTTATGTACAAGACTTTGCATTGAGTTGTGCTGCCTGAGCCTCTGAGCATGGATCTGTGCACAGAGGACGTTGTGCAGCTGAACAATGGAGACACCTGTTTGTTCATATGGAGTCTGGGTTGTAAGGATCTAATGTTATTTATGTCACGTACTGTAAATCTGTCAGCCCCTGCGTTTAAATCTATTTCTGCTCGCCGTGTGTTTGTGCCAGAGACAGAGTCCCATGTGTTGTCAGTGTAATGGACAATAAAGTTGTCAGGTTTGCAGAATGGATGAGTGAATGCCGGGGAAGACGGACGGGTGATGGATTGGACATATTCCAGATCCGCTGTCGACACGTGGGAGAGAGACACGAAGCTGCCTCACGAAGAGTTCTCTAGGAACGATAAGGTCTTCTCTTTGAGGTCAGACTCAAAAATGAATATGAGCGTTAAAATGATTTCGTGAAACTGCTGTTGAAGTTTCTGCTTTCAGACCGAAGTCGAGACATTATCCTGAACTTCTACGTTGGTTGGAGACGGAGCTGAGACGCTCATAGTCTCCCTCTAAGCTGCGGTTGCATTAAGACTATTTGTCTGTCATGATAAATACAGGAAGCTTGGACAGAAGATCAAATCTCCATCTTTAATCACGACGATGACAAATCAGCGTCAGCTTGATGTGGATGAGGTTTGACGGACAGCTGCGTCGTCCTGGCAACAGGGGCAACAACTGTCATCAGATTTCATCATTGAGATTATGATTCCCATGTTCTG
The DNA here is from genome assembly GCF_022539355.2 of Hippoglossus stenolepis. Lineage (NCBI taxonomy): Eukaryota > Metazoa > Chordata > Actinopteri > Pleuronectiformes > Pleuronectidae > Hippoglossus > Hippoglossus stenolepis. Next base: position 2,034,950 of record NC_061492.1, read on the forward strand.
ATTGTTCTCTGGAAACGCGCGACACTCCAGAGCAGCACACGGTGACAGATTTACATCCCGGTTTTGGCAACGCAAACCTTTTGAGTTTGTGCCAAAAAAGACGCGTGAAACCTCCGGCGTCATTCCACCGCTGCCTCGTTTCACCCGAAACAATTAGCAGCTCTCGGTGAGCGAGAGGTTCCATCACCTGAAACCAGCGTCCTGGAGGATCCTGAGATTCACACACTGTTGCTCAAGAGCACGTCAGCAGAGTGGGAACAAGCTGTCCCCGCTAGCGTGCTGCTATAGTTACCAGCACAGGTCTGGAGGACAGTGGATGTGTGTCACCTCTCTGGAGGGTGATTTTTGGGGGGTGGGTTGCTGATGTGCTGCTGACAGTGAGTTCAGGGCCGAGGCAGCTGGGAATGTGGAGCCAGCTCCTCTGCGTCTCACTAATCAGGTCTGTTCTGTCGTGAGCTGCCACCGAGGCCGGTTCCTGACACGGCTGCAGCAGCGAGGAACAAACTTACTGCTTCTTGAACAAGAGGACATTTCCTCTTTTGCCCAGCAGCTTTTAGGTTTAATATCACATTCCTCTGCCGTCGTGAATTCACATGTTTCCACTGCTGCAGTCACCTGGAATCAAACAGCCGGGATGGAACTGTGACGTCTGCTTAGCTTCAAACTGAAGAACATGCATTAAAATGATTTTACTGTTTAAAAAGAAATCAATAAGAGAGGGTAATTGGTCCAATGATCCAATCAGAGCGGACAGTAATATTAGATCCCGCCTCCCTGAGCAAAGTGCAGCAGCAGCATCGCCGCTGAAGAAACTACATAATAAACTACAAGTACTTTTACTTTCAATACTTTAGTCACATAGAAAAGTAAATGTTTAACCTTTTTCTGTAATAATTCAGTTCTTCCTCCACTCATGCAAGCGCTGCTGAGATATTTCAATCTGAGTTTTAGCGGTGGACTGACAAAGTGAAATATGTTTGTGTGAACATCGTTAATCTGACGTCCAGGAAAAGCTGTAAGATCAGTGATCGTGTTAGATCCTCGTCATTTGAGGGCTGAAGCGATTGTGGGTGAAACCATGTGAGTGTGAAACTTTCAACAACATCGACTTTACGACCTTTAAAACACAGTTCTTAAAACAACACAATATAGAATGAATATACAAAAGGAAACCGCCTACAGGGTGAAATATTGTGTTCAACAATAGTTTATGCATCGAAACCCACAACTGACGTACACACTCGAAAGTACACCCACGTGTTGACATGCAACTGTGATTCAGTAGAAACCAGAATAAGTGGCACTGGGAGGGACCCTCCTCCTTCTGATGTGTATTTCCTGGTTTATATAAGGGTTCTGCATGTCTCATGAATCTATTAATACTCTGCCACCACTCTGAACGCAGCAGGGCCTTCGAACGCACCCTGCTCCCCGCGACGCAACACAACACAGCCGGCGGTGCACGTACACACACTAGGGCTTTGTGCTGCTGTTTGTTATCAGCAGGAACCCGGGTCTACATGAGGGAGGAAACGTTACTGGTTCCCACCATAACTCAGCACAGGCCTAATCAGTAATGGTCGCTTGATGAATGGACGGCTACAGCGCACACAGGCCCTTGTCGCGAGCCGTAAACAATGAGTCAGACTGGTATATCTGACAATTATAACCACCCTTCAAGGACTTCTTAACATATCCAAATGCGGTCTTAACCACCGCCGCCGCCGCCCCCCTCCGCACACACATCCCCCTCCTCCTCCCCTTTTTAGCGCCAGTCATGTGGTTTTGTGAAATGACAAGCTCCACGTTCTCACACACACACAGAACATCAGATACACACAACAGTATATCACCGCTGGCATTTACACTGTTTGACCTCCGCCGCGCTGTTCGCAAATGTCAGAACACAGAAGGGAGCCACGCAGAAAGCCTACAAAGCAGCGGTAGACGATAACCTCGGAGTTCTCACGCTCGCACACAGAACATTAAACATCTGTCAGGCCCGTTTGACCTCAGCCGCGCTACGGTCAAATCTCACGGTGATACCGGAGCCGCTGCAGGTCACGGACTCAGATACAGAAGTTCTCGGCTGCTCAGGTGGACAAACGCCAGCTCACTGGTTAGTTTGGAGTTTCAATTAACGTACAATTATTACAATTATGTACCAGTTGTTGGCTAAAACCAGATATATCATCAAACAGCTAATTCAAATCTAAATTATCAGAAACATGAACAACTTCCTAAAATGACAGGAAACCATCTTCCAGAAAAGTTTGGTTCATGTCCCATCTACTACGAGTACAGTTACCTGTACTGCAGCCAGCCACCAGGGGGCGATCAAGAAGATTTGGCTTCACTTTTAAAGGAGCTGTCATGTTGTACCATCTTTAGTCTTTAGTTGATCAGATTCTGTTCATATCTATGTAGAAATACAGGTTTGCATTGATGTGATGAAGCACTGAGTCTCCTCCCAGCATGCACTGGGACAAACATCTCTAACAACAGCGATGATGAAACTTTCAAACCAAAACACCACTTCAGGTGTAGTTTCCCTGTTTGGAGAGGAAACGAGAAGCTCGTTCTCTAAACTGAAACTCAGGAACATGAGCCTTAAACATTGTTTACTGTCGGTGCACCGCTTACAGTCAATCGTCTTCCTGGCAGCGTGGAGACGGTAAGGACGTCGCGAAGCGTTTGTGCGGATTTGGAGCCTGAAATCTTTTCACTACTTTCTCCTTCAAATGGTTTGATTCAGAGAAACAGGTGAGATTGTTGCTCTTTTGATAAAGTGTGACGATCCAGCTGTGCCAGTTGTTGGAGGACAGAAGAGTTTAAAGTACAAACAACAAAAATACAAGAAGTGCAACCGCTGCATGAAGGATCAGTTTGTATAATGACCTGCAGGGCGGGGGGGTTCAAACTCTGCTGAGACAGACACGGCGGACGCACGTGGTGGTTACTGCATTAGCCTCAGGTAGTAATGAGGGTTGCTCTGCTTTGGTCTCCTCCAACCTGCAGTGTGGTGCCACGGAGCGCTGATAATGAGAGGGAGGAGAGGGCGAGCGAGTGGGAGTGGGCGCTGTAATGACAGTGAGACGTGCACATGTGTGTGTTTGTGTGTGCGAGGTCGCTCTGTGCAGAGACATGTGTACGGCTTCATGTGGACACGTCCACCTGTGTGTACATGTAGCGTCAGTGTCTCGGAGCCGGTGCTCAGGCCGACACTCCCACAGACAGTCTGGAGCGGCTCACTTCTTGGCAGCCGGTGAAGAACCCACACTTTTCTCCTGGTATTTACTGAGAGGCGTAGCAGGAATGTTGTTCAGATATTAATGAGTCAGTTTGGAAATCAAATCTAACCACATATATTTCAACACCACAACCCCCCCCCCCGCTCCTCACCTGTGAGCGACCGAGTTTGGTTCCATCAGCGAGAAACGTGCGTCACAAGCTCAACCACACAGGAAACACATTAAAGAGATAACACACGCTAATTGGGTTATTGAGCTGTAAACTATATGATATGATGTGATGCACTTGTATCAATAACTGGAGGATACCGTGGTTACCGTGGCAACCAGATGAAGCGCCAGGGACAAAATGACCAACCTTCTGATCTTACTTCTAAAGTCTGACAAAGAGAGGACAACGTGTCCTCACTGCAAAAAAACAACCGTCCAAAACCAAGACTTCTTAACACCGTGTCCGAGATTATTTGTTAACGTCTAAACGTCTAAATAAATAAACTCTAACTGTTCTTATTCCTTCTTTTGTTGTCAGGAAGCTTGTGGCTGGTTCCTGGAAGAAATAAATCAGCTTCAAACAGGACATTGGAGAACAGCTTTACATGCAATGTGGCATCGAACCTATATTTACATGTAATAAATCAAATTTTACGTCTCTGTTCTTCAGAGGAAAGGAAACAACACCCCCTTCTATATGAGCAGGATGATATTTTCACTGACTTCTCAGAGAATAGAATTTATGGATCTGGATGATGGAGGCACAAACACCGAGGCTACACTTAAAAAGACTCAACTCTACATTTGACTCGTGTGAAGTCTTCAGATTTTTAATTGCTAGACATAAAAACTAATATATTGTTCCATTAAAACACATTATGACAGAGAAATTGATGTTATAAGGAAAAACTATGCCTGGTTTGTTTGTGTCGTGTCAGAACTTGCAGCTCGTTTAGGTATTTTATCTTTTCAGTTGTGTCTTTGGTTGTAAACCTGCACATTTCTTACTTTAACAGTCGCAGACGACCCGGGAGAGTCATTACATTACATTTAGCTGAGTCATCATCAGATCTGATGTGAGGCTGAAGTTATGAAGCTGTGCAGATTCTTTTTGTAAAAACATATTTGCACAAGTCACGCAGCACTTTACTTTACGGCAAATCTTTTGGCTGACATTTTAATTTACGCGAGGTGACACCTGCTCCGAGCTAACGATGAGTTTCCATGTTTCCATTATGAGCTGAAAGTAAAACAGTCCCGTTAAGTGCCGTGATTATTTACAGCCACTAAACAAACACATTTATCACCAGTGTGTTTGTATGAATTTCTCCGGTTCACCTTGAGATTGAGATTACGCACACAGACACACACACACAGACACACACACACACACACACACACACACAGTAAAGACCCTCATTCTCGTGATATGTTCCTAAGGCCTTGACCTTGACCTTATTCTTATGGAGTTTCTTTCCCATCTCTATTGAGGAGTTGGGTCTTTCGTTTTCATTATTTTAATAATTTCACCTTCAGGTTTTAAGATTTCCCTCAAAACCCGTTGCACCACAGATTGTAAATAACGATGGACGACACGTCTCCGCTTCCTCCCGTCGTACAAAACTGAAGCTTCAAACATCTCGTAGACCGGCGCTGCCATCTTGCACTGAAGATGTAATTTGGAGCCAGAAGAAGAAGCGGAGCGGTGGAATCAACGATGTTTTTATAGCATCGAATAACTAATAACTCATCAGAAACACGGACGCTTGACTAAACATCAGTTTCATCTTTCAGATCTGCACTGAACTCCAGAGCATCTCCGGACATTCTCCAGCGTGAGAGTCTCCAGGTCCGACTTGGACATGAAAGCGTTGCTCAATCCAAAATGTCCTCGCGCAGACAGAAGTAGAAGAACACGCTCACTCAGTCATGAAAGGACTTTCCAAGCAGAGCTACTGTGTAATAATGTGGATGACATAAGAACACTTATACTGATAAGTAGTGTGCGCAAACATGTTGACACACACAGTTGCTGAAACACAACTCATGTGGAAAAACAGCGCACACAGGGTTGCTGACATGTTAGAGCACACACACACACACACACAGACACACAAACACACGATACACCCCTCTCTTCATCCTGACTGGATTTAAAACTGACGAAGAGTTTGGACAAACGATGCGGTGAATTTTTTTTTTTTTCCAAACGCAACACTTAGCAAATCATCAGGACCCGAGAGGTGACGAGTACCGACCCGACCGCCAGACGTGCCGCTCTGCGCCTCATGTCGAGATGCTCGGCCGCTTTCTGAGCCAAACCAAACTTAACATGTGAGAACAAGAGCGGAGGAGGAGGAGGAGGAGGAGGAGGAGGAGGAGGAGCAGAGAGGAGGGAACCTCTTCATCTCAACCACACGACTTTATCCTCAGAGACAATCGTCTTCCTCTGGGAACTTCAATGACAAGGAGACGGAGACAATGCTGGAACCCAACGTGTGAAATTTAACATCTCAAGCAAAATATACAACTGCCAGATTTACCGTGAAAGTATAATTAGACGAACAAAACCCTTTTCTGAGACGTCCACACCCCAGTTTGAAGTAGGATTTATTAGCTTAGTGGCAAACAGAACAGCAAGAGGGCGCTGTTTTCTCAGACAATTAAAACGCTTCAGTTGGTACAATTGGTTTTACGATGGTCAGACAAACTAAAGACAGATGACGTGAAGCCAAAGCATCTAAATGCTAAGCTAAGCTAAAGTTGCTAGTTATTTGTTTTTAAAAAATGGCTACAGAATGTAACGTGTAGAAAATTGTGTTAAACAGAAATGGAAAAACGTTCTTTCGTCTGAATTTGAAAGCTGAAGACTTTTGTAGAATAATTAGACTCCGTTCATCTGGAAAGACACGAGCTCGACACTGAATCACAGGATTATGTGATGTTAGTCTTGCGGGTAAAACTTCTGTCAAAGCAAATGAAAGGTGTAATCATTTAAAACACTCCTCTCCTCTTCCGTGACATTTCTATTCTTGCAGGATCTTTACAGGACGTTACCTGTGAAACCCTCAGATCGGGGCGTGCCGCCGGTTTGCCTCTCGCTTCCATTAAAGGCCGGGAGAAGACGCTAATCGCCCCCTCATGCAGGTTCTCTTGATGAGTCATTCAGTACAGTTCATGGTCCCTGAGGCTACGAGTAAAAGATGCTGTTCTCTACCGAAGCGTTTCAGCCGTCACTCGCCTGCCGTTTGCCCAGACAAGCTCAGGTAGGCACGGTGGAGGCGGCGTGTTTGGACAGAGACGAGGGATTTAGCTCGCTGACAGTAATGTTCACAGAGGGAACAAAGCAGCACTCCTCCTAAAGTATTAATCACTCGTAAGCGTCTGTCACACCGAGTCGTCGCTCGCTGTCATCGAGGATCAGCGACAGGGAGACAAAGTGGTTTGGATCGGCGGCGGCGCTGGAATCTGTTGGACGCTGCGGCTTTGTGCTGGAAGGTTTTCATCAATCACCAGATTAACACAGACTCCAGAGAAATATCAAAACACGATGCGTCTCCCGCAGGAGCTTCAGACGCTCGAGAGCTGAGCATGTGACCGACAGGTTTCAAAACCGCTCGCAACGAACTCACGTCGGAAAAGATGCCTCCATGGAATTTGTGTTTTATTTAGTTATTAAGCATCATGCATTTCATTGGTCCAAGTGCAATTAAAGTCCTGAGATATTAACGTAATGTCTCTGCAGTTAAAACACAAAAAACTAAGATTTTAGTGTAAACATCATCCAGTACGCTCTACCTGCCTTCGTTAGGGGGCGTGGCCGACGAGCTGCTTGGCGTGCGTTATGCAAATGAAGCGAACGTATCAGTCGGAGAACTGACGACGTTTCAGGAGCTTCCATGTTTCTGTGAGGGAGAAGAGCTTCTATTTAAAACAACCTATATAACACACTGGAGGAAAAGAAACGTCTCATTTACGACAATTATGAGAAGAGCAGCACACAGCGCCCCCTGCTGGCAAACTGAACCGCGTCAGAGGAACGTTCCCTCGGCGATGACACACACACGAACTCTCAGGTTTGCGTTGGCACTCCACCAGCCCGCGAGAAGATTATCACCAGATCAGGAGAGAGAGTCTGAGACACATTTACAGAGAAGCTTCTCCCACGCTGAGGATCATCTCTGCTTCATCCGACTGTTGACGTTCCGCTCCGGAGACATTTGTGAAGAAAGACTAATTGGGGGATGCGAAGAGACGTTTTCTTCTTCACTCGTCTCAAAGATTAAAAAGTGAATAATGGTTCCGTCTCCTCGACAGTGGGGGACGATGATTACAGTGTTCGGTGCTGGTGAATCTGTTTGTCATGGTTTCACCAGATTCACCTCAGCAAACACGTCAAATTACTGTTGTGTGGATACTGAAGAAAGAAATTAAAGAAAAACGCTGCTGTTCCCACAGAGAACATCAACACCCTGAACTGTGACACCGAAGATCTGTTGAGACAAGAAGCAGCGATGACTTGTGGATGACGTCTCGTCACAGCAACGGCTGGAAAACCGACATAATAAAAGATAATTCAACGATTAAAATAACGATGTCTAATTCCAAAAAGAAACATGAGTCAGTGTCCACGGGGGGAAAATGCTTATAACGAGATTTTATCCTTTTATCTCTAATGTTGCGTCATTTGAACAAATAACGAAAAAAGTTCAGAAATAAACTAACAGAATTTTGTGCAGCAATTATTCCTCTTTATTTATTCTGAGCATCGAGAAACTATCCAAACAAGTGAAAAAATAAACAGGAAAAAGTTTTATTTATAAACCGTGATGTGTTAAAAAAAAATCAAACACGTAATGATTTAATCTACAAATTTGAAAATGAGTGAGAAGTAGAAATGATTCTCCCTTCTCCATAAATCAATAATTATCTCAAGCTACATCTATAAATATATGTAGTTTACATGTGCTCTATATTATATATAATGTACAACAATATATGTAATAATAAATACAATATAAACAATAAAATAAGATTATATATATATACATATATTAAACTGGGTTTGAACCAAAGATATAAAGTGTAAAAGTAATTTATCTATAAGGAAATCGATGAATAACAAAAACAACTTCAAACTAAGATTCAGAGGAGGTAGAGCGGGTCGTCCACCAAACGAGAAGACCAGCGGTTCAATCCCTGTCCCTCCCCACTTGGCTTGCCGCAGTGCCCTCGGGCAAGACACTGAAACCTGCATGTAGGTGTGAGCGATTCATTAACAGACGTCTCGGTTCAACCTATGTGAGGATGATTGGCAGGTTTGGAGCGTCAGCGTGGAAATCAGCTCCGGCCCGTCTCCAGGTTACGGATCCAAACAGAACCGACTAATCCGCTCTCTGGGAAGTGAGACGTGAGACGGGATTAGAGGCAGAGTCTTGGTTTACTGTTTGCTTTGCAAGAGGTCGCAACACCAAGGTAACGTCACAGGCTCGAGTCCTTTACAAGTCCACTTTCTGGGCTTTGATATGTTTTAAGTAGGTCATGTGACCGCAGCCTTTTATTCTGCGAGGGCCCATGTGTTGTTTTATTGTTTGTCTTCTGGGTTTGATTTGACTCGTGCACATGTTTTCTGACTCATAAAAGCATTTGGACTTTGAATTCAGCATCAGAGACGGTAGAGACAAAAAGAGCGCTCACTCTGCTTGGGTCTGTGGAGCTCGTATTCACCAGCAGACGTTCACCTTCCAGGAGACGTGTGACGGTCTGATGAGTTGTGTCTAGTCAGAGTGTGTGTGTGTCTGTGTGTGTGTGTGTGTGTGTGAGTCAGGGCGTTTGATGCAGTGACTCCCTAACATCACCGAAGCCCCCCCACACACACACAGACACACAAAGAACAGCAGCTGCAGACCTCAAGCCCAGCCACTGTCTTAACAGCATGAATAATCAGGCATGGTATGTCTTACACACACACACACACACACACACACACACACACACACAGACACACACCCTCTGTATTCACGTGTCCTGCTCAGTTTTTGCATTTTTGAGATTCTCACACATGCAAATGGTTGAAAAGTGCAAATCAACACAAAGCTGAGGAGCCACGAGCGTCTCGGTGTCGTTACCCAGGTGATGTGTCGGTAAAGAGTCGGTTCCTGTTGCGTTTCACTTTCTGTCCCTTCACATCAGGTCGTCCTCCGCCTGCACGAACTCGGCCCCTGATGTCGGACACAAAAAGACAAAAGTCGCTGCTCGACATCTGTTTTTTTATGAGCTCGCTCGCTGGCTAATTTATTAAAAGGGAATTGTTTTGACATTTGGGGAAACGCACGTATTATTAGCTCTCTTGCAGAAAACCAGATTGAAACCACTCTGATGTCTGTGTAGGATGAAGAAAGGGGCCAGAGGCTGGAGAGTTTAGAGTCAAATGGGAAAACAGCGATCGTTGGTTCCATCCGACGTCTGAAGCTACTAAAAGTCTAAAGAAACACGTTGTTCCTCGTTTGTTGACTTGTGGAAAAGAGTAAAAACAACCAATGGGCCAAGTACCAGTAAGAAACCAGAGCTTCCAGGATCAACTCACCCAGACGTGGCTCCACAGACACAATCTTAACACTTTGAATTTATTCCTCACGACATTTCTTGCGGAAAAATATTGTTCTTTTTACTCCACAGCAGATAAAACTAATATAATATGACAATAAACGATATTACAGATTAAAACAAACTACACAAACTACTGCTCAAAGGTTTTAATCCAATGAAATATGATAATACGACAGAATGAGTTCCAACATTTTGTTGATGATGCTGATTCTATTTCTTCCAAAGTACAGTGTTTTAAATATTGTTATATCACTGATTCTACTGAAGTGAACCATCAGAATACTTCGATACTAAAATAAACGTGTAAAATTGACTGTAACAACATTAAACATTCAAACTGTGAATCTGCTCCATCGAGCGCGGAGGCTCACTGCTGTAACAACGCAGGAGGAATGTAAGTGGAGCTGAGAAATCACCGGAGGTCGGAGGTCAACGCATTAAATGACGTAAAAAGGAAAAGACAGATGATGACACTCGATGCTAACGCTCGGCCTCCAGCTGCTGCGGCAGACGGCATCAGAGGAGGTATGCAGCCATCACGGCTTGTAATGTTTTCACTCCTCGCCACATGGATCTGGTAGCTATTTCCTGTTTGACGGGATCCACACTTGGAACAATAAAAGCCTGAGTCTAAGTCCGTGTGTCATCGAGATCCAAGTTACAAGCAAATTAAAGCTAAGAGGTAATCCAGTAATCCATCCACTCAAACATTAGGACAAACGCTTCAGGTCCCATTTATTATTTCCAACAATAAAATAAATCTAATGACAGAAAACTGACATTTTAATTATAGTTTAAATAATAATGAGAGCAGAATATCTTAAAATCCTATTTGGTGCAAAGATTCACGTTCCCAGAGGATGAATCATGATGTTTCATATTGTTCCCTGATTTGGGACAAAGGACACGTTTGGTGATTGTCGATAAATACTGAGAAAGAAATAAAAAGCAATTCTAACAAGAATCGTCTGTTTCTCTGGGGCGGGATGAATAAAAATCTATTAAAATCTATTATCTATTATATTTAGAAATGCATGTGCTTCAGCCACTGGTGACAATAATAGACTATAACTCACATCTGGGTCATTAAGAGTTTCAAGTCCCTAAAACAACCACAAACATTTGCTGAGCAAGGAAAGTTTTAGTCCACAATCTGCGCCACAACCTCTCAAACCGCCAAACATCAGAAGTTCATCCGCTCTCAGGCATTAAAATCACGAGATTTCAGCGGCCGAGTGCATTTCTGGAGCGTTCGCTCATCTGCATCTTTGAAGTAACGGAGCGATGAATTCCTGCAAAAAAACGGATCAGGCTTTGAAACGAAAAGCCCTCGGAGTGGATCCAGCCCTGCTCGGCTGTGGAGGATGAGCAAAGCGACCTGTCAGTGATCATCGCTGATGCGGCATGTGTGCGTGAATCAGAAGCAGGTGAGCGTTCGCAGGGGCAAAAAGAAATCCAGCGCAGCCTGCGTCCAGCTGGACCTGGAAGGTGCCGCGGTGGAAACCCGAGCCCGGACTCAACAATGCAACCGGGATCAGATGGTGCTCGACAGGTTTTCCCTCGGCTGCCAGAGGAGTGAGAGAAACTGGGGAAGGCAGCGTCACGGAGGCGTTAATCACTCGGGGTATTGATGCTAATCCCGCAGATCAAGTAATGGAGGCAGCTGTTTATATTGGCCATGAAATCCAAGCAGGTCGTTGTGCGCCGTGTTTATCATTAAGCACAATGGTTTTAAAGCTCTGTGATGTTCTGTTTTAATCCGTCCAACGAAAAAGACCAAACGTGGAGTAAATTTAGCAAAACTTCAACACGACCCCCTCGACTGTCTTCAGCTGTTTATGTGCATCATCTGTTTCACTATTTCTGGGTCAAGCAGAAAACAAGACTCAGGCTAAATCCACATTTTCCTTTGAAATGGCACCAACGCTGCTGCAGATACGTCTGGTGTCCACGCTGCTGCAGATACGTCTGGTGTCCACGCTGCTGCAGATACGTCTGGTGTCCACGCTGCTGCGGCGTGTCAGAGCCGTCACAACGGAGAAGTCTGGAAACGCTGCTGGTTCTGTTTTAGTTTGAAACCTCGGAGTCCTTTTAGTCTGGTTTTAGCCGTTTCGTCTTTAGAGCTGCACACATTCATTCAGTCATTCAGTCCCAACTGACTGCACACACACAGACACACACACAAACACATCACGTCATCGAACACATGTACAAACTCCATTTGGGGAAAAACATCATAATTTGGTCGTCAAATACAAAAACAAAATGACGTGTTTATTTCCATATAGAGCAGGAAGCGAGATCCGATCACAAGTGGCCCCCGGAGTGACGCGGGCGGGAATCTAACGCCGTCCACTTGTGACTGGATGTCTCAGGTTCGCATGTTAACACCAGAAATAACTTCTTTTTTGATTTAACTGATGAATTCATCCTCTGCACACGTCTGCAGTGACGTTGCGATCGTGCTACGTGTCGACCACGGTGTTAGGTGTTCGGTGTTTGATTCCAGGGATGGCGAGCGTCCCTCTGGTCCCCCGGGTGTCCAGCAGGTCAGATCCTCAGATCCGTCTCCTGACGCTCTGCTGGACGTCCACAAGAAGCATCTGGGATTCTCTCTCTAAAAGAGTTTGGTTTGAAGCAGAGTCGAGGCTTTGAAGTTCGGGCCAATGCACCGACCAGCTGAGGTGTAGGGTGGCTGCAGGGGGGGGGTCTCAGAGGAAGTACAGAAATATGCTCCGATTTACATACACCGCTGCGTCGTCTCGGCCCTTTTTGCAGATGTTCTGCAGCAAAGACTAAACGTCTTCAGCATGAAGCAGCTTCTGTCACATGGATCCATTTACAGGAGGCGTTCGAATTCCTCTGCTGCAGAAGAAGCATCAGTTATTTATGTGGAGGGGCAGAAGTGATTTGTGTCGAGTCTCAGGTGCAAACGTACACAAAAAGATCTGGAGCCAAATGTTTCACCTGCAAAGACTTTAAAAGATTTCTTTAACGCTGTAGTTTTAACATGTTAAAGAGAGGATAAAGAGGATTTGACTCCTCTGCAGTGTGATGCACAGATTACAGATTACACCTGGATTACATTTGTACCTTTATTGTGACATTTTGAGTCAAATAGTCATCAGATTAAATCAGTTGTTTCATCACCTCCAGTTAGGGAGATTATGTTTTCACCCCGTTCAGTTTGCTTGTCAGCAGGTTTACTCAAGAACTTCTGGAGAAATTCCCATGAAACTTGGAAGAAGGAGACGTGAGTCAGGAAAGAATTCACTTCTCACTTTCTTTAAGATTGCGAGATTGGAGCATTTTTCTATTTAACATTTTTCTGCGGAATGATTCATGGATCTTGATGAAAAAACAAACAAAAAAAAGCCATATTTAGGGAACTGAAATCTAAAATTGTTCTCATGCTAAATGTCGGGGGGGGGGGGTGAAAGCAGCTCATGAGCGTGAAGCTTGATGAATTTCAGGGACTGTTTGTCTCTCTATTGATCCAATTCAACTTTGAGTCACACAGTTTCCTGTCTGAACTTAAAAAAAAGTAGATATAAGTATATATTTATTCTGCTTTAAGCTACAACGTCTTAATCAAACACTGAGTGAACAAACTACAGATTCATCCTGTTCCTGTTTGCACACAGGAAATATAAAATCAGATCAAAACAAGACGTTTGAGAACAGCTTTACATGAACCTCGGTATCTTGCTGTAAAACCTATATATAGACGCAATAAATCAGGTTTAACGTCCTTGTTCTTCAGGGTGAAGGCAACAACCCCCTCCTGTGTGAGTGGAGGGTGGTCGGCTGAGTGGTGGTTTATCTGTCTCATGTCTTATCTTCAGATCTGACCTGGAAACTCAGGGGTGAAGTGGCCCATTAACCTCCGTCCAGACTTCTGAGGACCTCTTCACAGGAGCCACTTAGCTGCTGTCGTCTCAGCTCAGCTGCTCCTGGAGAGACGCAAACCTGCGCTTTCAAGAGAAGTCACCCATCCCTCCCTCTCTCCCTCCATCCCTCCCTCTCTCCCTCCATCCCTCCATCCCTCCCTCTCTCCCTCCATCCATCCGTCGTGCAGCAGCAGTGGTGCGGAGGGCAGCGAGCCTGTGAAGAGGTGTTGAGTTCAAAGGCTTTTTTATAAGTTGAGACATCAGCAGAAAAAAGCCTCCTCAGCTACCTTTGCAAAAATCCGCTGAGGTCTTTGGTTTCACTTGCACGGTGGAAAAACACAGGTCGGTTCTTGTTGTCCGACATCAAAGCCGAGGCCCCGAGAGGAGGAGGTGTATCTGCTGGTCGTGCTCCCCTGTCAGCTTCACGCACAGCTCCCTCTCTCTACTTTGACAGCTGCTCCGGTCGGAGTTATAGTTTACACAACGCCGTGGCAATCCCACCGTAGAAGTCAGGAACGCCATGAGTATGGATCCGCCCGAGTAAAGAACAACAGACCGTCAGAACCATCACCGTGTCACACTTGTTACACAAGAGTCCCGACGAAAAACAAACTGTCGGTGCTTGTTTTCTGAGCCGAAGGGTTTTCGGGCCAAAACCGCAGCGGTGACGTGTTCAAGCCAAAGTCAAGGGATTTGGAATTCTCTGGTATAAATATCATGACATGACAAAACCCCAGAAAGGTTAGGAGCAACCGCCGCCGCCCCCAGGATCCAGGGTTTGTTCAGGCTGCATCCACACGACCACGTTTTCCTTTGACAGATCTTCGTCAACGCCAACAGTTTGGCTCCGTCAGCTCTAACAAGCCAGGTTTCATGCACTCGGACTCAGAGTCTGCGGCTGGAGTTCACACACGAGGGACTTTGAGTCACTTCGGGTAATTTAACCTCGTCAGTTTTAACTTTACAAGCTTCTGTTGATCCATCAAAACTCACTTTTACCGAATGGGTTTTACTTTACTCTATTAGCTTACGTTTCTTTTATCCTTTGTCATTTTTTAAAATGCATTTTATTTGTTGTACCTTGAGTTAAGAGTTTGACTTATATCATTTATTGATGTTTCATATTCTGGTTTTCTATTCGTCTTCTTTGTGAAGCACGAACGGTGCGATATAAATAAAGTTATAAAGTTTTATTGTGAATAGAAACTTGCTCCGTCCACTTCACGCATGGACCTGGAGTCGCAGCACCTCCTGCAGCACCAACACACTAGGGGGCGATGAAGCAGCTTCACGTTGCTAATAAACCAAACAAAGAATTTATTATTATAAAGTTATTGTTCTTGTCCAGAGCCGGAGCTGAACATTGTGTTGTACCACACTGCTGCACCATGTGTGGCTGTTGAGTTCCATCTGTGCTCGTGCATCAGACGATCTGTTTGTGTGTTTGTGGCGTGACACAGATGGACACCAGAGGGACGCGGACGCTGTCGCACATGTTAATCATCACAAACTCCATGTCGATCATGTGTGTTTGTGTATCAGTTGCACGTGTGTAGAAAACTCACGTCACGCATGAATATGGATTTCGCTGCGAGGCCTGAAACCGACAGGATCTGGGGGAAGAAACCTAAACAGGAACAAACGTGTGCTGCAGATCAGACGAGGTTTCTAAAAATAAATCAAGTCTGTTGTTTAACTGCTGCTGGTGGACGAGCGCATGAATATCTATATCCACCATCCCAGTTTGGATTTATGATGAGCGTTGTCCTGCTGTTGGGTGAAAACCCTTCGTCTCTGCAGCCATAAATCTGAGAATTCAGCACATGGCATTCAAAGGACTGCATCAGCCCAGGGGTCGTAAAACTTCCTCAACCCAGAGCCCAACAGTCAATCCTTCGATTCAAGCAGAAACACTCGGAAAATAATCAGAAGTGCAGTTTGCAGTGTGTTCTCATCTGACAGCAGCTATAAGGTGATTTTCTCACTCGGGCGAAACGTCTTTAGTTTTTCGTCTGCGTCCCGAAACAGGCAGATCTCAACACGTCTGATTCAAAATGCAAATTCTACCTCCCTTCAAAATCCTGAGGGAAGCGGGGGAGGTTTCAGATAACAGAGAAAAATGGAAACAGTCGGGTTTATCTGCCGATCACACTTTGATCACATGGTACTGTGGCACCTGTGGCTTCAGTCGACAGGCAGCAGGAGGTGGAATGAGTGAAATGTGCCCAGGGAGGCGAGGGCAGAGATCCACAGAGGGAAACTATGAGGGGGGGGAGGGGGGGTGTTGGCTGGAACGAACCATACCTGGCACTTTGTGCTGAGGGAGGTGGACGGTTGGAGTGTGATGAAAGCACGAGCAAGGGCGAGACAAGTGGAGAGAGAGTGTCAGAGACATCACGTGAAACCAGGGCCGAAGAGGCTCTGTGGTCAGAGAGGTGGGGAAAGTGCGACGCTCCTCTCGAGGGGAAGTTGTGATGAACGTCAGAGGAGACGATGGAGACGAAGAGCAGCTGCAGCACAGATTCTGAGTCTGTTCAGGAGCCTGACGTGAAACTTTACTCAAACACCAACCAGGACGTCCTGATAACAGATCAGGAGGTAGAGAGTTTTAAAATCATCAAACCTCCACGAGGGTCTGACTGGTGATGACTGGATTTCACTAGAGAGATGAAATCATTTATTACCGTCACTCACTCACCTCCAGCACCGACTCGGGATCAAAGATCCAAACTCATGGGGCTTGATCCTCGTCAGGAGATGATCAGTGTACGATTACGGACCAAAACAAGTTGTGATATCAGTGACACACACATACACACATACACACACACACACACACACACACACACACCACACACCACACACACACCACACACCTAATGACTCTATGACAGACGTCTGCCTAAAGGAAGTTTCCTGAACGACCGCCTGACGACAGACGCACCTGAACCCCCCTGTGAGGTCAGAGCGGGTCGATCCTCCTGATTTCACGTCTCGCTCTCGGCTCTCTCAGGATTTCGAGGTTGTCGGTTCCTTTCTGAAGTTGAGTGACAGGTGCTGGAGCGACCGCAGAACGGGCCGAGCGGAGCTGAAAGGTTTTTGCGTGAGGCCCCCGGACGACAGACGCTGGTAAACGATGACGGAGTCACGGATGCAGACTCAAACAGTCGCGGTGTGAGCTCAGCCGAGGGTTCAGGGGCAGATCTGGACGCCGCCGGCTTCAGTTGTGTGAAAGGGAGACGCGCTGCAGCCCCAGTTGACGTGCTCACACATAATGAGAGCTGATTCGGGACTTAATCACGCATTAGGGCTTATTGTTGTACCTCCGGCCGACTGATGACACAGTGGTCCGTCCATCACGCTCCCTCGACCCAAACGCCCCGGGGCTCGACCTCACGGCGTGCAGATGGCATGACGTGAGGTCCGGATCGCCCCGTGTCACGTCTGTGTGGAAGTGAGAGTGACAGTGTGTGTGTGTGTGTGTGTGTGTGTGTGTGTGTGTGTGTGTGTGTGTGCGTGTGTGCGTTGTGCTGTTGAAAGGTCAGAAAGTCAGTTTGTGCCATCGACCTGTTTCCATCCTGCATTTAATCAAATTTACTTTAAAAATAGTTTTTACTTAAAATATAACAACTACTTCCTATGTGCATTCTTCAACATTTCAAAAAATTTGCATTTCTAAAAATAGTATAAATGACTATAATAGTATAATCTTTATACATTTCAAATGTCAAATAATGAGAGAATACTTTATTTTTCAGTATATTAAAATTGATGAATATGCTGGTGTACAAAAGTAGATTAAAATAGTTATATCTAAATATTAAAATTCAAAATAAATACTGCATTTAATAAAAACAATTAAAATCTTGAAAGTACTATAACAAATATAACAAAGTAAAAAGTACATGGTAAATACAGTATATTTAAAATATTAGATTTTTTGTAGTAATATAATAAAATATATACTTGATATTGACCTAATGTCTGTATTTGTAAATGTGTATAACAATATAATTATAGCCTACTTTATACTTACAGTACATATATTTTAAATATACTATATAACACTATATTTTGTATGTTATCACTTATTATCATTGTTACTAATTTCTTCACAATGTGACCTACAAGCATATTCATAAAATAAACTTGAATTTGATTTAAACATTTCTATTTAATTGCATCTACTGTAAACATGTACTCAATTATTTACGTTCATTAATGTCTGTTGAAGCAGGTTTTATTGAAATATTTGTATATATATTTGACCTTCTTATTAATATATAAACACATGTTGTACAACATGTTATAACATTTGAAATGTTCCGTCTTGGCGTCTGTACGTGAGGATGAAGCAGCTGAACTTTTCCTTTCACCTTCAGGCTGCTGTTATTAAAGTTATGGACTCGCGTCATTTGGCAAAAGAACGTTGTGCGAGCGAATCAAGATAATGTGTTGTACAGTAACACAATGAGGTCCCCTCCCCCTTCCTGTGTGAGCATCTCCTCAGCTTTCACTGTGTGTGTCTGTGTGTGTGTGTCTGTGTGTTAACATGAAACAGATCCAGTCCATTTGTTGTGAAGGTGGAATCGTGGATCCTCTCAGTCGGGGCTTGTCTGTGATATGTGTAGCCTTGGGTGTTGCACATACAAACCAGGCGTGCTGCATCAGACTCACACATTTCAAAAGGCAGTGAAATCACATGACCCTCTGCGTCTTGTCACCAGTGGTTTGATTGATTGTGTTTTTATCTGCTGCTTCCTCAGACACGCTTTCAGCCATTTGGTTCAATATGCTCGTTGAAATACAGACGATTGTTATCGAGGTGAAATCCTGCTGACGTCAAATGATTCTGTTGATTAACTCAATAACTTGATTCTCCCGTTAGAACTTATTTATGTTGCTTTTCATCGCTGCTGTTTCTGAGTTTGAATCCGGCAGCGACTCACAACACTTCAGATATACGAGATGTGGAAATGAGCAAAGTGAAGAAGGAACATCAGGGATTTATCCTCGTTAAGACATCTTCCAACAATGAGTCATGCATCGTCAACACTTTGAAAAGAACATTTACTCAACGTGTTTATTGGTTTAAGAAAGAGATTAATAAAATAAATCTTAAAAATTTGAATTTTAACAGATATACGATCTAGTCTAGTGTTCCCTGCTCGCTCTGATTGGATAATTGGACCAGTTCCCTTCTCGTTATTGATTTCACAAGAGCAGAAAGTACAGAAATGTGCCTGTAAGTAAATCTAATAAAGTGAAGTACAAGTACATGGAGAATGTAGTTAAGTACAGTACAATGTACATTGTGGTCTTGTAACAGTTACTCTGCTGTCGTACTGTGAAACAGATGTTCTCATGATCAGAGACTCAAACTGCAGAGACGTACAGAACTGGATCGATCAGCAGCAAACGGACGCGGCCTCGAAGTGTTTGTATGAACACGAACTCACAGGACACACGTGTTAATGTGAGGGATTCTCATGATGCTCATTGTTTTGAATCCTCCTCCACACTTTGAAGTGAAGGGGTCAAGCGGAGGCTCCCTCCTCGTCCCTGGGGGAGCAGAACCTCCAGTGTGTCGGGAACATCTGGGCGAGCGCGCTAAGCAGGGCTCACTTGGCAGGCGGCTGCTGTTGGCACAGACAACCTTCCTACCGGGCGCCTTTCATCTCCGTTTGAACATGTGGACTGGGCCCTAACCCCGGGAGGAGTCGGAGGGCCGGCCGCCAGGGGAGAGGCCGAGGCGTGGTCGCTGTGAGGAGGAATCCGGCTCTCCTGCTGTCCTCAGGAGCTCCACCGAGCATTCCTGCTTCCCTCCCCGTCTCCGTGTCCAGGCAGCGTCCTCCCTCAGCTCCTCCCGACCTGCCGTCAGACCTCGATCTGCTCCCAACACATCCGACTGGTGCACGAGGGCCCAGCTGATACTGATCCGTGGCCCAGCAGCTCCCAGTAATCCCAGAGTTCTATTCCTGTCAGAGTCACAAATCATTTCTCCAACTTCAAGCTCCTCTCACACCTGGACAGATTAAATTCTTTCAGGGTGAACGGCTCCTTTAGGCAGAATGAGTCACCTCCACTTCCTTCTAATGAATATTATTGTTATTGAACGTAATTTGAGCCGAACAGAAGCCAGATGGTATCAGATGTAAATCATTAACGAGTTTAGACAAAGTCGTACTTTAAAACTTTATATGCAAATAATTCGGAGCAGAAATAAATCATTTACTTCACAAATTGTAATTTCTCTGACGGAAATTATTTTAACTCTAAAAACTCATCAGTTCTTCCAAAGCTGCTGCACAGTAACTTTCCACAGGGGCTTCATGTGAGGAAGGAAACGTCCGGGTCGAAGGAGGCAACACTCAGATAAAGAATCATCTCAGGAGGAAGACGAGGAGCCGTACACGTAGAAGACGAAGACGTCAACTTGGAGAGACGAGGACATTCCAGAGCTTTTGGTGATTAAATAGTCCGGACTCTTCATGTCTTAAAACTGTTTGAATTACATAGGTTCCAATCCCTTCGTGCTCTTAAACCGTCTTGGATCTATTTCGACAGAGTTGCCTCATTTAGTATTCACAAATATATGTATATGCAACTGACGCCACTTTCAGCCAAAAGCCATTTTTATGATGAAAGTTTAAATGTCACATTTGATCCTTTTCTCTTTGCTCTTTGTTGTAACTATTGGACGGACGTGTCAGGAGGTTGTTAGATCCTCTAAACTCACAACGCAACCAGCCGACTGACCTGATCCACCATCTCCTGCACGCCTGGTGATGGAGGTATGACAGGTCGTCCACCTCGTCAGCAGATCAGTCACCACGGCGACCCGTCCGTCCGTCTGGAGGCAGGAAGTGAGAGAGTTTCAGTCAAACATCAAGCGAAGCCGTCGGCGCGTCGCTGTGGAGACGGATTTCAGTCGTTTAAATGATCCAAGACGAGAAGCGTCAAATGGAGCATGAAACCACTCTGTGTGTTTTACACACGTTACTGCTGTCTGGGCCTGAACTGTGGTTTGAGGAAGCACCAGTCGCACCAGTGAACACTTAACTGGACTTAAACAGATTCTGATGCGTAACATTTGTCTCCTGGTGAATTAGCTTGTAAACTGGTCGTTTATTGGTTCGACTGAAACCATCTGAACGTGTAGAAGCTGTTTTGTTTGATTTAATTCACCTTTGTGCTTTAAACTGGTGGATTTATGAACAGATTTTCAGACGAGTCATCTTTGACTGCTTCATATCACAGTCGAGTTTAGTTTAGCAGCACATTTTTAAATGTTCCCTGACGAAACCTCAAGGTTCCCTGACTGGGTAGAAAGCTCCGAAGTTCAGAACAAGAGTCGGTCCGAGGAACACGTCGCCCAAAAAGACAAGTTAGCATCGATTAACCATCGATTCTGTAAAAGAACAAACACAGAACAACTAACTCTCTTCAGACAGAAACAGGGACTTCAAAGATGGCCGCCATTAAACACAGTGATTCATCTTGGGGGAGCTGAAGTTTGTGTAAACTCTGATATCGAGTTAAACTTCGTCCGACAGGTGTAAAATATTGTGACTTTCAGAAACCTTCTCAGGCCTGTGGCCATTTTGTCTGTTTGGAAAGAGTTCTGCTCATTGGCGGGGTGGGGCGAATAAATAACCGACAGATAAAAGACAGATTCTACGTGTGAATATGTAGAATCAGGAGAAGCCTCTGGTTTCTGTTTATAGATCTTCAGCCACTTCACTCAGGTCTGTTTCACTCCAACACTGAAACGTGCTGTGGACCAGCAGCTTCCACTGGTTCCAGCTCCAGTGGAATCTGGTGGGATCCAACGTGATCCACCACTGGCTCTTCCTCCTCATCCTCCTCTTCCTCCTCTTCCTCCTCCACCATCTCCTTCACTTCTCTCCAAGTAGGTCAGCGACTTGTTGCCACGTACACGACCCGAGCTCCGCGCCCTCCAGGATTCCAGACACGTTTCCCATTCTTCCCAAAACAACAGTCGGGTTAATGAACCACACGGCGCGGGACACAGCGTCCCACTAAGCATTGTGGGTATTCAGCCCAGCTGCTGGAAGGCTTTCATGCACAGCGGCTGAAGTTAATAATTTCCTCCACTGTCATTAAAGCGGCAGATGGAGGCGCGAGGAGGACTCACTTCATTGGCCTGGCGCTAAATGAGGCGGGAGGCAGAGAGGCAGCTGATTGGCTGCTTCGGGACTCAGATCATTAACGTTGATGTTTCAAATTACTCGTGATCAAGCAAAACATGTATTTATTTATTCAAAATGTATTTATTTTATCGTAAATATTTACATTCCCATATTTTAAAAAAGTTTATGATTTTGAGGATTCAATTAGAAATAAGGCTAAATATCTGTCAAAGTATTTTAATTTACTTCTGGAACTTTTAATGGAGTTTTAATGAAGCAGTCGACCTTCAACCTCCAGGAAGGTAAATAATACTTTAAATGTTTGAAACTAGAAACAAGAACAATCATGTAGCATGTAGCATGTAGCATGTAGCATGTAGCACAGTAGCTTAGCTTCATCACCAGCCTGGTTTAATAAGAGTTCGTGCTAACGTTAGCTAAAAGAGGCTGCAGGTTAGTGATACAGGTTTTTGCCGGGGACCTGTTAGCTCATCTTTTTAAATCACGACACTTTGATAATCATTTATGCAGAAATGGACGAACTATCATTAGAGTTTACCCAATTTTTTAACTGCACATTTAAAGTTGTAGAATCTGAAGTTCGACTGCTTTAGCAACAGTAATATAAAGGGGCGGGGCTTCACAAAGGGTCAGGTAGGAGGACATTAGCAACAGCCAATAAGAATCCTTCATATTTAAATACGTTACTATTAAAAAAAGACAAAAGGAAATAAGCTTTGGTATAAAATACTTTAATAAATAATAGGATTGCTCTAAGAACAAACAAAAATTCCACTAACAAACCAAGACTTTGACCAAATTTTGTACAAAATAATTACAATGTTCTGCACATTCAGCCTCTGGGGGATCAAATGAACTGACAGGATGTGAATTTGGATTCTCCATGATTTGCACCAGCATCATTAACAAAAACATAAACATATTGAAAACAACGTTCAGACACTGATGACACTTGTTTTAATGCTGAAGTTTTCTCTCGTCCTGTTTGTTCTTCGGGCAGAAACAGAAACAGACTCTGTACGAACAACCGACAACAACCGACAACAACCGACAGTGACAACAACTTGTTCCCTTCATTACACCAGGGTCGATACACGAGGAGAGGCGGGGCTACAACACAGCCAGGAGATTCACACCACGCCCCCTTTGTCTGCGATGGGGACTGTGATCTTGCTCAAAGGCACTTGGGCTGGGGTGGTTGATTTCCGTCACAGGGAACTTCCATCGCTCTGCGTAGCATCGCTGCAGCCGACAGACGCGAGGGGTTTGGACCCTGTGACCTGAAGAAATCACTAGTGCTGGTTCCACAAATGATTCATTTCCCAATAAAAACTTGCATTTTATAAACTCTGGACTTTTGAATTAAACTGAAATGTTACAAAGATGGGGGGGGAATAAAAGGAGCTGACATGTGATGCACCATATTTATATCCTATTACTGTGTGTATTCTAAAGTACACTACAAACGAGATGCTGCGATGAAATGCAAAGAGCCGTGCACTTGACTGAGGGAATGTAAAATGTTGACATGTGACTCTGGACAGTGTTGGAAACCAGGAAGTGAACCAGTTGTTGCTTCAGTCGTTTTCAGGGAAAAATTAAAGACGAAATGATGGATCTGGAACCAGCGGCGAAATTTCAAAAGGGACACAAATAAAACAGGAACAGTTGAGGGAAAAACGCCGACACACACATATTGACTCGTATGTGTTGAGTTCTGGAGGCGCTGCTGCTGTGGGACAGGACGCTAACAGTGTTTTTAATATTTAAATACATACAAACAAACAGCCTGTGACATACAAACATGAAAAGTGTTTTTGAAAGAATTCTCCATGTTAATAACCTGTGTGATGACGTTTCGATGCTTTTTGGAGAGTTGGTCCGAGTCGTTTGAATCAGTGGGTGAAGAACGGACCTTGAATTATATTTTGCTCCAAAAATGTAAATCTTGTTTCTTGGCCCTTAAGACTTAAGGTTTGTACGTACGTGTAAAAGGGCTTTTTAAATAACGTGAAACAGCTGCTGTGCGGTGGCACTAGGTTTTAAATCTTCAATCTGAAATGAAGATGACTGTTTGGGGGTTTCTTACAGTTGTCGCTCTGACTCCTCCCCCCCCCCCCAACAAACACACTCTTTGTCTCATTAACAGCTGACACAAATGATCACAACACATCATGACAAACAATGTGTTTTAGTTTCAAACCGACTCTGGACACAGTCCGAACATCTGGAGAACACCTGTCTGAGTGTTGACGGACACAAACGGAATGACATCATTAGAAAAAAAAAAAAAACAACCACAAAAAAAAATCTTATTCTTTAGAATAACTATGATACAAAGCATCACTTAAGTTACTAAACTCAAATATACACAGCCATTTGTTCATATTTACATTTGTACATCACAAAGAAAAATAACCTGTTGCATGAAGAGTTGTTACGAGGACGTCTTTCCCTTTATATGTATTTAAAATCTGCTAAAAGTCCACAGGAGGAGAAAGAGGAGGGAAATCAGGGCCAAGGCACTTTTCTACCAAATACTGAAAAATCATCTCGTTGACTCGCAGGAAGCAGTGACAATTATTTTGAAAGGGTAAGAACCTTTAACACAAAATGGAAAAAGATGTTTATGGATGTAAACAGAAAACGTCTCATGCCAAATATCATATACAGCCGATTCTCCTTTTCCAAAAAACTTAAAACGTATATAAAACCTTTTTTTTTTTTTTCAGTATTATTTGTTTTTATAAAAAGACGTGAAGACAGTGTAGAAAAGGCCCGACGGTCCGGGCTAAGGCAGACGGGAACTCAACGCACCGAACAGTAGAAACAACGTGAACAGCTGCCGGCCGATGTCGTTCAGTTAAATCTCCACGAGAGTCGTCATGAAGTCAAACAGAGAAAAAAAATAAAATCATCAGTGAAGAGAAAGTCTCGATTCCAACAGCGTCGATGGTTAAAGTGAAATCCAGAAAATCCAAAAGCG
Source organism: Hippoglossus stenolepis (assembly GCF_022539355.2). Classification (NCBI taxonomy): domain Eukaryota; kingdom Metazoa; phylum Chordata; class Actinopteri; order Pleuronectiformes; family Pleuronectidae; genus Hippoglossus; species Hippoglossus stenolepis. Next base: position 2,059,851 of record NC_061492.1, read on the forward strand.
TTGATGTTTATTTTCCGTTTATTTTCTTTCTTTTTTTTTTTGGTTGTTTTTCTGTAATTTTCGTTGTTGGTTTTTTGGTAAAAATTCGCCTCCGAGCTGCAGACGACAAAGTTAAATAATGTTTAACAGACAAAAATAAAAAATTAAAGCATCTGTAATCTTCACTTTTGGTGTTTTTTTTAAGAGTTGAAACGTCGGAGACACTGAAGACGTCTCAGTTTGTTTCCTGTGTTTCAGGAAGGTCCCTCCTTCGCTCACACATAATGGTCATTCATGTCCTCGCTGAGCTTGGCGGCGTTAAGGTTTTTACACCGGTTGTCCTTGGGGCTGTACGCTGTCCGGTGTGGCGCCTTCACTGGAGCGCTGTGCGCCGTGCAGATGACTCCGCCCTTTCCCTTCATCCCCCTGTCCTGCGCTATGGAGCCTTTCTGAGACAAACACTTGTCCCCGGGGCCCGGCGCCCTCTCCTCGTCTTCCTCCTGCTCGTCCTCCTCATGCACCCCCTCCTCCTCCTCGCCCTCGGCCCCGTCGCACGTCCTGTCCGAGGGGCCCATCAGTTTCTTGCATTCGTACTGAATGTCTTTGTCGCGGTTGTCTTTGAGGGCGTAGCTCGGCAGCGTCTCCAGCTTGTTGTTGACCGGCCTGTTGGATCGGGCCGCTCTCTCGCGCTCTTTCTTCCTCTTGCGGTTCCACCAGACGCAAACCACGATGCAGAAGATCCACAGGACGGCGAAGACGACGCACAGCAGCGGGACCAGGTAACCTGCGGGAGAGCGTCACAGGAGAAGATATTCAGCACAGATATTATCCATAGAATGAATTCAGTCTCTGGCGGTAGCGGAGGAACACGTGTACGAACATCACTCTCACACGCAGCAGATTTCAGGAGCTACGCTAACAGTTTCCCCCAGCTTTCATTCTTTGTGCTAAGCTAAGCTAAACACATGACAGGTGACGTTTGCAGTAAACGCAAAACTGAATATGTGAATCTATGTTGAATCTGTGAGAAAGTTTCTGAGCTTCAAGCGTAACACTCACCAGCAGGAGGAGATTTCACCAGCGTCTCCACTTTGACCTCCACCACGGCCAACATGACGGTGCTGTTGTGGCGTTTGGACAGAGCACCGATGATGGCGCTGGCGGCCTTTTGGATCTGTCCTCGGTCGCTGTCCTTCGATCGCCCGTCCTGCTCAAAGGACTGCAGGTATGAAGAGAGACAGAGAGAGAGAGAGACATGTTGGGTGTGAACTGTTTGTTGGTAAAGTTTGATCCGAATCCAGATCGTGGATCGTGATCTGAGGAACCTTTCACCTGATGTTCTGGTCTGAAGGTCGGGAACAAACCAGGTGTGAAGCTCCTTAACGACACCTGAGGTTTGAGACTGGGAGGATTTCCCTGAGCTACGATTGATCCAGAAACCAAACAACAACACAACCATCATAACAAGAGTTGTGGTAGTTTGTTGTATAAAAGTAAAAGTCTGACCCTGAGTCTCCAGGAACAAACACAAAACCCTGAACTTACTTTGAAGGTCTAATCATCTGAAACTGAAACACTCGTTAAATCCTTGAATGATAATGTGAATAAAAGACGACTTGTAGGAAATGACGGGAATGTGCAAAACCACCAGTTGTAGTGAAGAGTCTGTCACACACACACACACACACACACACACACACACACACACACACACACACACACACACACACACGCTCGGGGCTATGAAAGAAGATAAAGAGAAGAAAAAACACATTCATGGTTGTGAATAAAGCAGATTCTCATCCTAACATCTGGCAGGCTGCGGAGCCCCCCCCCGGAGACAACAGAAGGTGGAGTTAATTGCCTAATAAGGCTCTGAGGGTGAGAGCAGCGAGGTGGTGGGGGGGTCGGGGGGGATTAGCTGTGTGCTGTGCAGTTCAATTAGGACAAACAATGGAGAGGAGCCCAGCTGTGCTGCCGCTCGGTTGGAGACTAACACTCCTCTTTTCTTCTCCGGAGGAAATCAGCCGCTCGTTCACACACCTCTGAACCCGCCTCCCGGGATGACTGACAGATCGCACCACAGACACGGGGCTGCACTGACAGACACACACACCGAGCAACACACACACACAGGCTACAGCCCAGCTAACGTTTAGCTCTAATACGAAGCCGTCCACTCCTGAGACGTTTAGAAACTCGGTTGACTCTTTATCCACTTTCTCTTCAGAGCATCGTCACGTTGAGTGGATGGAATCCTGTTTACGTTTGCTCTCCCTGTGATTTGGTGTCTGACAGCTGAGACGCTCACGTTCCTCAGTGAGAACAGAATCAGCGACGTCACAATCCCATGATCGTCAACATCCTCCAGATGAAGAGCTCGACCAATAGACACGCAGCATGTGACACACCCCCCTCTGACTGACATGACCACAACCAAGTGCTGGACAGAAGCTCGATAAAGATATGACGGGTCATCATGTCTCCTCTGACGACACACCACCTTTGATTTGATCATAACTTTATTAACTTCATGCCATTTGACATTTTCTACACATATTTGAGTCTCTGCAGCCGTTTGTGTTGAGGGGACATTAACGTCAGGGTCACACAGCGCGAGCCAGAAGATTCAGAGACGTCTTCAGAAATGATCAGAGACTATTGATCACTTTATCTTGTGTTTGAACGGTTGTTGGAAAACAGTTGGAGCTGAAGATACAACATACACAACCACATGTTAGAAGGATTCAACAGGATTTTCAGGATTCAGATTGTTTTTGGTTCGTGTGTTTTGGGGATTTGGGGACAGGTAAAGAAACGCAGAGCCTCACCTCACTGGTTTATGTTCTGTAACTGACTGTAGCTGCATCGAGCCTCGTCCTGTTTACACCACATTGAACAGCTCGTCTGAATGTCGCCTCCAAGCTGCTCGAGCATCTCTTCGTTTTCCTTCCAACCCACGAGACGCAGCCTCAACACGTCGAGTCACAGACGGTGCGACTCTGACTCCAAACAAACCCAACGCTCCTCGCTCATCCTCGAACATACGGAACCACTTGTTCCTGGCGTCGCAGCAGATCGGCTGCGTAGTTTACAAACACACCTCGGGATTCTTTGGCTGAGAACAAGTCGACGCTCCGCAGAGCTCGCTGAGATTTGAAAGATTTCACCCACACTTGGAAACGGACGCTGACGTTTCTGAGTGGGAGTGAGGTTTCTTATGAAAGCCTTGTTGTGGGGATTGGGTGGATGTCAGGCTCGCCGCTCCTCTTCCTGTATCTGCCGCTCACGACAAGCCTGCAAACATCACAGGGACGAGATCTAATCCCCTCCATTAAGAGCTTAAAGCCCAGAAGTGACTGATTTCCCCCGAGTCTGGGTGGCCGAGAGCGAGGGAAGCAGGGAGAGAGGGAAAGAGGGAGAGGTGAGGGAGAGTCGTAGGAAAGACGGCAACAAAGAAAAGAGTGAGGGAGAAAGAAAAACAGAAGAGAGAGGAATGAAAGAGGGGAAGGTGAAAGAGACAGTAAGAAGGAAGAAGAAGAAACAGGAGGAGGAGGAGGAGGAGGAGGAGGAGGAGGGAGAGAGGAGACAGATCAGCAAGGTGAAATGCTAAATCTCATCCAGATGTTAAAAGCCTCAAACGCCTCTCCCTCTCCTTTCTTTCCTCCCTTTTGTTTCTTCAGTTGTTTGAGTAAAAGAGGAAAGAAATTAGAAGGTTAAATCAAAAGGTTCAGATTTTACAGCTCTTCTCTGGAAACGATTTGCAGCGTTTGGATTAAGTACGATTTCATAAAGTGGGAGAAGGAGAGAGGGAACGTGGCGGAGAGACGGAGAGACGGAGAGACGGAGAGACGGAGAGACGGAGACAGCGTCTGAATCTGAAGCTGTGATGTGAGGCTTTAACAACTTGACGACTCGATGACAATCCCAAAGTCTGATGGACGACGCAGTCTGAGGAACCAGTGTCATGACGGTTCCAGAAGTGGATACGTCCTCAACTGTGAGACCACCCGAAAGACAGCACCGTCAGTGTGTGTGTGTGGGTGTGTGTGTGTTTTTGTGGAATAATTACCATGGCAACCTCCACGGCGTCGCTGTTGGAGTAGGACAGGTCACAGAGGATGAGCAGCGCTCGCTCCTCAGCCAGCGTCTGAGTGACGGGGAGGTACCTGAGCTCCGAGCAGATGTTCTCCACAGTGGTGCCCTGCAGACACACACACACACACACACACACACATTAGTATCTGCACTTTCTATATCTCACCAAGACGAACGAGAAGATTCACATTTGTTCTTCTCGTGTCTCACTGCTGTTTCCACCTCCTCACACTGACGCCCGGGAAGTTTTACAATTGATTTTAAGATTTTTTACCGACACTCTTCAGGCTCCATGTTACACATCTGACCTTCGAGGTCCCTACGCACCAGCTTGAACCTTGAGATACAACGAAGTTACCAGTGACACGATGACACATCACACACTGAGAGGAGGAAAAGGAAGCAGCAGAGACCGGCTCTGGTTTGTGTACAGGACCTCATGATGTTGTGTGTTTCAGGCAGCGGGACATCTGAAATCACTTTCCTCCCACCCTGTGTTGTTAACATTCGATAATTTGAGCAATTATCAAGAGTTAACAATGCAGGGTGGGAGGAAAATGACTTCAAATGTTCTGTTATGACATGAAACATCAACAAGGACGGAAAAGACTCGATGACTCTGGTGAAACTGGGTTTGCTGGTGGTTTTCAAACTGCTCTCACACTGAGATCATGCAGATCTGTTGGCTGCAGGAACATCAGGCTGATAAAACATCTGCATCGACGCTAAACCCTCTGAACAACGTCTCTCTTGGATATAAAATACTAAAACCACAAAACTTCATATTTTAAGAACGACCTCATTAAATTTGACATTTAAAGCATCGCTTTTTATTGCTGGAGTCGTTTTATTTTGCTTTTAAATGTTCGTTTTATTGCCCGAGGAGAAGGAAAAATTATAAACTGTCAAAAACTGTGACGGCTGAGTAGAAACCACAGAGCAGCTGAAACAGAGAAGTTCGGGTGGAAGAAGACGATCCTGTTTTCAACGCTCGCTTGGTTTTTAGCGTTAATTCCATTAAGTATAAAATTGAAAAAAGGCCCATTAAATATATTAAAACAGAGAAATTCAGTTAATATTTTGAAGCTTCACAAACAAAAACTCTCTTACCTGCGGCACTTTGTCCTTTTTGAAGATGAGCGTGATGCGAGCACAGCTGTTGTCAAGGTAACCGCTGTTGGGCTCACACTGGGTGTGCAGAGGTGTGGGGGGGTCCGGCGTTGAACACACGCCCCACTGGTTGCACGGCGCCGAGAAGCACGTGAGGAACTGATGCTCCACACACTCGTGGCCTCCGGGGCAGGACGGAGGGTTGGTGTCCGCGGGAGGAAGAGCCTTCGGGAGGACGCAGGGCCGGCGACCGCACCTCACCTGGAAGAGCGAGGATTTAAAGATTCACTGCTTTTACTTTATTTACATCACATCATCATGTTGTTTGTTGTTGTTGTCTCATCAGTCACATGACTCGACGACCAGCGGTGAAAAGAAATCCCTGCTCTCACTTTTCACTTTCGCTTTTCCTCGTTAATAGTTTTTCTAGACAATCTACTTCCTGTTTACACAATCTACTTCCTGTTTACACCACATGACCAAAGTTCGTGAATGGTCATGAGATATGAGATTATTATTACTGATGTGCAGCTAAAAACACTTTTCTGGACGGAGGCTGCTTTGGTTTTGGAGCTTCACTGACCTTAGAACAGCGAACGTATCCGTCGACACACTGGCAGGCGTTACACTCCTCCTCCCACCGGCTGCCGTGAGGAAACTGCAGCCCAGCGTGACGACACGACTTCCCGAGTCCGATGACTGGAAGGAATGGAGGAGAGGGTGAGAACATGTGCACAGCTGGAGATCCAGGAAAGCCTCCCCTGAAGCGACGCAATGTTTGAAGAGCCTGAGCTTTAACACTGAACTGGAAGAAGCAGCTCTAACAGAACTAACGAAAAACATGGCACAGAGTCCAGATGGATAAAGTTTGCTCACACTCTTGACAGCGAGGTCCGGCGTGTCCCGGGGGACAGACACAGCGGAAAGCGTTGATTTCATCCATGCAGGTGGAACCTTCGGCACAAGGAGACGACTGACACTCGTCTATGTCTGAAGGAGAACCAGCAGAGGATCGTTCAGTAAACAGCTGCAGCACAAGACAACTCACTTAAATCATTTTGAAAGGAAAGAAATTCATCTTTTCAGGTATGTTGGCGAATGTTGGAAACATCTTGAGGATTTTAAAATAAGACGATTCTGGAAAAGCTTCAGTGTCTTTTCAGGAACCGAGGAACTCTTTCTCTTGTGTTGCAGAGAAGAAACTGATCTTTGAGCGATTTGAATGTTATTTAAAAATCTCCAGAGAATCTCTTTGGCTTCACACACTTCAAACTGACAACTCTCTGGTCGTGAAAAGGCTTTTCTGGAGAGCTTTCTCTCATGAAGGCCGCGGGAGAGCGCACCGACCCGTCTGACGGACCTCCGCCCTGACCTCGGCTCAGCGCAGAGGCGAGAGGTTAAGACCGTCTTCCTAAAAGGCTTCCTAATCTGTCGCCCTGAAACAATCGGCTCACGCTCCCCCATCGCGGCCTTTCACCTCTGACCCCTCCGGCCCATCTGACCCCACCCTCCCCTCCGGTTCCCAGGGGGACTCACTTATGCGGCAGTCCGGTCCGGCGAATCCGTGGGCGCATTCACAGCGAAACCAGTTCACGCCGTCGACGCAGATGCCGCCGTTGTAGCTGCGGAGGAAAGACAGAGAAATAAGCGTGGAGGACGTGTTTGTGCAAACATGAAACACAAAGAAACTGAAGAGAGAAAACTTCTTCTGAAGAGAATCAATGAAAAGCAGGAAAAGACTTCAGATGAGCTGAAGTTGTTCACTTTGTCAAATTCATGAATAAAAACTCTTCTTGTTTTTCAAGTAGGTTAAACACGTTTGTAAAGTTACACAACTTCAACCGAGTTATTTGAATCTAACTTTCAAATCTTCGAGTTGTTTCAGTCGTTTTCTGACCCCGGATCTTTTTTCTAAAACTCACGACAGACACTTCTGCGTTATACGTGCGCACTATACGTGCCTGCAATGCATTGTGGATCTTTAGTGAGGTGCTTCTGTTTGTCGTCCTGAGTCACAGACAAACTCTCTGTGGGACTTTTCTCCTGCAGCGTTTGCAGAGTCTCTGTTTGAGTGGCAGCCGACTGAAGCTGATCCCAGATCAATGTCCAGACTTTATATGTAAATCCCTCCTGACCACATACTGAGCGACCCCCCCTCACCCCCCCTCACCCACACCTCCACTCTTTACAGCTCCCCCCAGGTCGAGGAGGGTGAATGGGCGAGTGGGGAGTCTCTTCTCTCCTCCCCTCCGCCTCCACCTCCTCCTCCCAAAACCAAAACCACCACTAATCCACCTGTCAGTCATTGTAGAGGAGGGGGAGGAGGACAGAATGGGGGAGGGGGGGCTTTTGTCCAGGGGGACCCGCCACCCGCCCTCATTTTTTATATTTCTACATTTTTTTATTACTTTCGTTAATAAAATTAAGTTCATTTTTAAAAAAGTACATCAAAAATGTCTAAAACTCGAGTTGATGTGTTTTAAAAGTCTTGTTTTGTCCGACCGACGGTTTATAAACAGACCATAATTAAAAAAAAACCTCATCATCATTCACAACCAAAGGTTTTCAGTAGATTAATGAATATGAATCTTACCAGGGATGTGGATTGCAGTCATCGACATCTGCAAGAGAAAGAAGGTCGACTAATCAGTATCAGATACTTTTCACTGAACAGGACGTGAGAATAATGACTTTTAATTCACTATTTCAGGCGTAAAAACAAAAAGAAACGGAAACACAACTATTAAGAAATATCACAAATCATAAAAAAGATTCTTGTAATTGACTTAAAATCCTGCGTATCGTACTGCGATAGTGTCGAAGTATTAAGCTGATGATGCAGTCGTACTTTGATTTCCAACCTGTGACTAGTTCTCAAGTCGGCATCCAAATTGTAATAATAACAGAGAAAGTCATGTGTACCAGAAAATAACAAGGAGCTAAAGTGAAGTTTCAGGTGATTATACTTTCACTGGCTGTTAAAAGTGTTTAGAGAGTCAACAGGTCCCCGGTGGATCCCACAGCTCAGACGTGCACGTGCACCCGGCTCTGACGCTCACGTACTCTGAGTGCAGGTGGGTCCTTTCCAGCCGTCCTTGCAGATACACGTGAAGTCGTCTCCTTTGCCGACGCACGTCCCCCCGTTCTCGCAGGGACCCGAGTCACACGTGCTGTTCTTGGCTACCAAAGCAACATGAGGATGTTTTGTTTAATCTCTGACCAGCTCGTAACGGGGTCACATCACATCATCACAGTGTTATGGCTCTGATGACAACAGTCAGAGTGTGGCGGGCGCCTGACCTGTGTTGCAGGTGCTGCCCCCCCAGCCCGAGGGGCAGCTGCACAGGAAGGAGTCTCCGTGGTCGTAGCACGTCCCTCCGTTGCTGCAGGTGGTGGAGTCGCACTGGCTCTCACCTGGACGGCGGCAGCACAGGGGGAAAGAAAAAACGTTTCAAACATTTGACTCGGCGCCAGCGTAAAGCAGCGATTACTTCAGCCCCACAGCAGAGTTCAGAGGCATCGTGAGAGGAGAGAACAAGCCCGCACAGCCGCCCGAGAGGCCATTGTGCTTCACAAGGAAGATTAACAGGCTGAGGTAGCGAAGACAAATATAAGACCTGACATGTTGAAGAAGACGGAACGAGAAGACAAAGACGCCACTCACGAGAGATTCATTGGCTTTGTTTCATTTTTACTTTCCTTTGATGTATTTCTGCATTGATGCCAACGAAAATAATCTTTTGGAGCATTTGATAATTCGTCTATTTAAATACTGATACACTGAGTTTCTCTTCCTGTTCACTTTAACGACCTGTTGCCAGCCAGGGGTCACGCAAACATACATGTATTCTCATTCAAGCATTTAACACGTGCACGTACAGAACACACAGATTTCTTCACATGCTTGGAAACACACGTGTGGACTTACGCGAGTGGCAGGTCTTTCCTTTCCAGTTGTCCACACAGTTGCAGTAGAAGTCGTTGAGCAGGTCGACACACTGGCCTCCGTTCTGACAGGGGTTCCTGTTGCACTCATTCACATCTGGAGCAATCAAACAACCAGTCAGCACAGTGATCAGGTTATTGATTATATATATATATATTGATTTTACCAGCTCACGACAGAGAAATATGTTCCCCGATGTTCTGGAAGCAGGAACGTACTTCCCACTGTTCTAAACTTTAACATCATCGAAGAGGAGCCTCCTTAGTGCTGATGTTTAGAGTTAATTAAAAGTCGATTGAGTTAAAAAAGGTTGTTTACTGTTATATCTGATAGAAATATGAAAATAAATATTATACCACTCACATGAAGTATAATATAAGTCACAGTGTCATCTGCAAATGTGCACGGCGACCCATGTGGATGACTGTAGAAAGGTTTGAGTGAGTTTGAGGAAACCACTCACCAACATCACACAGTAGGCCCTCCCAGCCGTTGGGGCAGAAGCACTGGAAGGAGTTGATCCCATCGATGCAGGTTCCTCCATTTTTACAGGGGGACGACGCACAGTCATTAATATCTGCAGACAAAAGCGAGGACGGATATTAACTGATGTTGAGTTTTAAAAATGCACCGAAACCAAAAAAGGCTTATTTCAGAATAAACACGTCCTTCAAGAAGCTTTGGAGAAAAGTGAGTGTGTTTGTTTGAGTTGGAAAACGGGGAAAAAGAACAAATAAAACAAATAACAACAAAGTAAACGATAAACTCTCTCGCTCATGTTCTCCTCTGACTTTCCTTCTTCTGCCCCCCCCTGCTGTAAACTAAACCCAGCCAGCGAGGATCAGTGCGTCTGTATTACTGTACGAGTGATTCCCAGTGATGGTAACTGATGATAAATATAGTCTGTGTGTGTTTGTGGCTGTGAGTGTGTGTGGAGCTAATAGTGACTCACTCTCGTGGCAGTAGGTGCCAGTGAATCCGGGCTCGCAGGAGCAGCTGAAGTTCCCGGCCGGCAGGCTGATGCAGCGGCCGTGGGGGCCGCACACATTGGACGAGATGTGCCACACCCGCTTTTGGGTGTCGTTGGTTGCCACAGCGACCGTGCAGCTGTCAATCACTTTGAGGTGGATTAGAGAAGAGAGGGGATCAGCAGGAATGTCTCCAGATATCTTATTATAGAGCAGAGGATTGTCCAGGAGCCATGTTACCTTGACACTGGTTGGTCTTGCAGTGGTCCTTGAGCTCGGAGCAGGTTTTACCCTCGTAGTCGTCGGGGCAGCTGCAGTAGAAGTCTCCCATCACGCTGTGGCACTGGGCCTTGTTGTGACACGGGCTTGGGCTGCACGGGTCGTTCTGCACCTTCAGATGGAAAACAGAAAGTTAAAACACAACTTGAATTTGCAGTCATGATCACACTGTGTCTTCACTCGCCGGATCCAACCCGCACCTCACAGGTCGTGCCAGCGAAGCCTGGAGGGCATTCACACATGAATCCGTCCAGCAGGGCGTGGCAGCGGCCCCCGTTTCTACACGGACTGCTGGCACAGCGGTTCCTCTGAACCTCGCAGTGTCGGCCCATGAATCCTGGCTGGCAACCACACTGGTAGCCTCTGGCAACGTCCTGGAACAGAGACAAGAATTTAGCAACTTCTCATGATCCAAAGTGTCAGAGATGAGATGAGACAAAGTGAAATCAATCATCGAGAAAGTTCAGGCAGCAACCACAAATTATTCACATTTCTATCCTCTTACTGCTGAAGGCTTTTAATGCATCATGCTGAGTTTAGATAAAAGATTTATCATCCAGGCTATTTGTTGCAGTTTCTATCAGTGGAAGTATTTGGACTTTGGACGGTTGGTCTGACTTTTATTTGACTGGAAAGTTTATTTACTGTCAGTGAAAATGATTCAGAGTTTCTTCCAAATTCAAAACTTCACCATGAAGCTGGAGAGAAATTTGAGGAGCAGCAACAGTAACGACATTTTAGAATTCACTCTTTAATGGCTGAATTTACCCAATAGAATATCTACTCCTGAGAATCCCATGGGTCATAAATCATCGTTTAAATCGGTTTTAAAGGAATTCATTCTTCAGATTTGATCTTTTCAGAATCTCACCTTGCAGGTCCCTCCATTCTGACACTGTCCGTGGCAGCTGTTCAGATCTGAGGAGAAATCACTCTGATTAACTCACAAACTGGGAGGTGGAAAATGAATCGATGCTGATAAACATGCAGCCGCTACAAGAACGTGGTTAAACAAACCAAAGCAAAGAGATTCATGCCCGGAGGAAGAAACACTAGAAGCAGATTCAGGTGCACATGAGCTGCGAAAACGTGCAGTGAAACTAAACGTCAAAGGGAAATACTGACGTTGACTGTTAAAACACAAGCTACAGAGCAAAGAAGGTTTGAATCCTGGAGCCTGGAGGAGACAGTGAAGGTGTGGAAGGTACAAACAGCCATAAAGAGGAACAGCACAGGAGAAGGAAGAGATCTGAAGCTCAGCAGCTGGACTAGCTTAGCTTTCCTTCCACTAGCATCACGAACCTAAAGTAAATCTGGTGTTTTAATTCACAGTAAAACCAAGAAAATGATTAAAATTTAGCATCAGACTCGACCATCAGTCCAACGGGGCGCTGGCCACACGTGTTGGTGGTTGGATCAATAAATAAAGTAATATCTGATCAATAAAAGGGTGTTTTGCTAATTTTCAATATTAGCTTGCTATCATGGCTGCTATCATGATTTTAATTTAAACAACAGAAAGCTTAAAAACCTGCTATACTACTACTACTACTTCTTATCTGTGAAGGTTCTAAGTCATCCAGGTCCTGGTATCATCAAGTTGTACAAGTGTATGTAGGCAACAAACACAAGTCCAGTTGTACACTTGTACAACTTACGATGATACTACTACTACTACTACTACTACTACTACTACTACTACTACAAGATAATACTCTGAGCTACAGACGCTAGTGGGAGTGAAGCTAGCCAACAAAGAGGGAGGGGCTGTGGCTCTGACGTTGCTACAGGCAGGTGGAAAGAAGGTTGAAGTCTAATGATTTTTTTGCTGGATTGATACTGACTGATGTGACAGTTCTTGCCCACCCATCCACGAAAGCAGGCACAGTGATATCCACCAATCAAGTTTTTGCAAGAGTAAGCATTGAGACAAGGCTTGATCCCAACACACTCAAAAACGTCTGCAAAATGGAGACGAGAGACACAGAGAGAATGAATGAGAGCGTTCGGAGGCCCCGTCACCAAGCTTCACCTCCATCCACCTGTTACACAAACGGCCTCAGGGCTTTGCTTTCATCTGACATTATATGTTACATCATCATAATGTCATCGCTGCATCAGAAACATTTTTTAAAATGTGATCACCTAAAGTCAGAACAACATTTCCGCAGATTAAAACTGCCTCTTTTGCAGTATTTCACGAGTTGTTAACTTAATTTCATTTCCTTGTGCAGTAGGAGTTATATTTAAATATGAGATGCGTCACAGTGCAGAACATAATGTCTCTAATGTGCATATTCATCATTGTGTGAATGCGACTGGATTCAAAGTCGGGCGACTCTAATGACTTTTAAGGGCAAACGACTCGGGGTCTTTTTCAAATGTGAAATTACAGTTCAGCTTCCATCCCCCCCCCCCTTGCTCTATCCTCACCCGCCTCCCCCCTCCCTCAGGGTTAATGTCTCTCTATTGCATTCCCCGAAGGCCAACCTGCGGCATTCCGAGTGGTCAGTTTCAGAGGCAGCGCTCGCCGCGCCCCGCCGCGCTGCCTTGCTCAGTATAAACCGACACAGTGCATTAATACTACTCCCAGGAGGTAAGCGGCACCTGTTGTCCGGCTGAAATTAAACACCCCGAGCCCTTTCCCAAAAACCCAAGCTCCGAGCCAATCCACCGCCCCACCCCCCCCGCACCCCGCTCGCTCCCAGGTACCACCCGGCTCCCTGGGGGGGAGCTCTCTGAGAATAACAGAATCCGTAACACAAGCCACTGAGCTTCGGGCGCTGCACGCACATGTTTACAGGTTATAAAATGTTTCCTGGCTGAAGTCAAAGAGGGTGAGGGCTCGGCTCTGCTGGGGTGCCGCCTCACCGTAGTGTACATACCCCCCCCCCTCCCCCTGTCACGCCCAGTCTGGAGCCAAAGATAACCCCCCGGCAGAGTATATTTGGTCCCAAGGCTAGCAGTTGCCAGGCGGGGGGATATTTTTAGCCTAACTCAAGTCACCTGGCTCGAGTTGCGGATGCTACACAGTGAGAATCTCCGTTTGCATGCGTTTACATAAACACACACACATAGAAACACTGATTTAGAATTAGTGGCCGACCTGCAGTTACTGGTTAAACCACACAACCGGATACACAAACAAGTCAGATCACAAACTGAAACTCTGCAATGACTTTGGACGCACGTCAAACAGTTTAGTTGCAACAACACTTCATCACAGCAACACTTCATCCAACATGCAAATATCTTATGATTTCAGAATTATAAAAATATGCATTTCCAAGTGTCCCTGCACAATTTACTTTGAAAAAAACACCTCATGATGTTTATCAGCTGATAAACCTGCAGATATTCAAATGAGCTATCGTCTCTCTTTACATTACGTCACATTATTAGACGTTCTGGTGATTAGATTTGGAGACGTACCGATCTGGCAGGTCTTTCCCGTCCACTGGGGTGGACAGAGACACTTGAAGCCGTTCTCCAGGTCGATGCAGGTCCCGCCCTGAGCGCAGGGGCTGGACGCACATTCATCCGTGTCTGAAACGTAAACAAGACCAATGTCCAACATCACAACCACATTGAAAACAACCCAAGACTTCTCTGTGTCTCGTGTCTACTTTATTTTCTGGTTTTATATGTCAGACAATGGAATGAAGTTTGAACCGATTGAATGTTCCTGTCAGATTGTAACAACAGCTCCTTTAATGGGAACTTGGGAGCATCTGACCTTTAGCGCAGGTCGGCCCGGACCAGCCGGCTGGGCAGTGACACTCAAAGCCTGATGGGACTTCATGACACGTCCCTCCGTTGGCGCAGGGGTTGGACACACAGGCGTGTTCCGCTGGAGAGACAAGTCAAGAGAAATCAGTCAAATTCATCCACGTCTTCAGGGTGTGAACGCGCTGCGACACCCAGACCTGGATTTTGAACCCCCGCGCTCACCGATCTCGCAGTTCTTGCCGGAGTATCCGTCTGGACAGGCGCAGTTGTACTCGTCCGGCTCTGTGTTCATGCAGGTGCCTCCGTTCTTACAGGGCCGGTTGGTCCCGCAGTAGTTCAGATCTGCACAGAAACTCAAGAGTCAACCTCGGCTGTTTGTTGTTTTACACACATTCAGTAAACGATCCCTAAATGAATGACAGCTTGTTTTCCTGGTGATCCTGCAGCTCTGTGCTGTTTGACGTCTGGAACAACAGCTTCTCACAATGACTTGTTGGTACAGGAATTTTTAGTTTTTCCATCCAAAACATCTGATTGTGGGTTAGATATAAATATATTTACGGCAAATGTAATTTTCCTGCTTCTTGACCAATCACTCTGTGTCCTCGTGTGACTGAGGTGGACCATTACTGAACCAGTACGGAACCACTGCTTTTAAAATCATACTCTAAACCTGCAGGTTGTTTGTAATGTGGTTTGGTTCCAGGCACCGAGTGGATTCAGTTCCTTTTATAACGGTAAGAAAAGCAAACGAGTTATAAAAAAAACGATCACAGTGACGATAAAGTTTGAGTTAATTCTGTCTTGGTTCATGTGACTGTAAACTGAACTATTATAAAGGCAGAAAAGGCAAAAATAAACATCGTTCACTGTGACGTAGGGAACTGAAACCAATGGTCCACGATCCTAAAACTTAAAATGAATCAATTTGATGCGATGAGAACTTTCCCATGACGTGACCGACCTTTGTCACAGAGCAGGCCCCCCCAGTTCTTCTCACAGGTGCACTGCCAGGGCTCGTTGCAGGTCCCGTGAACACAGCCGGGGTACGGCAGGCACTCGTCGCAGTACGGACCCTGCCAGCCGTAGTTACACCTGCAACACACAGAGGGGGGTTAGTTGGTTTTATTTGACAGGACGGAGTCGACCAAGAAAAGGGGTTGAGAGAAGTTGCAAAGAGTCGGGTCAGAACCAAACCTGCACTCGAGCCTCCCTACATGAGTCGCCTCCTAATTTCTGGTTTACTTGGTTTTCTAACTCTTTTCCTTCCTTTGTTTTTCATCTCTTCACTTCTGTCACTCCTTCCACTCTCCGATTTCTTCATCAAGCTTTAATCACAACTAAACTCTGCTCCTCTTCACTATCAAACTGTTTTCAGACGTGTCTCCTGGAAACTGGACGTGACGTAAACAGCACATCCACACCGGCGTCCGCCCTAATCGCCAAAAACGTTCAAATCTCCTCGTCTTTCCAAGTTGACGTCTTCGTCTTCTACGTGTACGGCTCCTCTTCTTCATCCTGAGATATTTGTGTTCTTCCATTTTCACGTCCGTCCGTTAGAAACGTCATCAACACGTCCACTCGCTCACATTTTCTGCCGTATTCTCACTCACTCAGATATTTTCCAGACATTATTCAGCAAACGTCTGTAAAAAAATGTCCAGACTTCACTTTCGTGTGTCTGACATTTCCTTTTTAATTTCCCCTCAGGGTTCAGATGCTTGTACCACCACCGATAATCAAACCCAGGTCACAGAGAGCAGAGTTCAGAGGCTGCCTCTGTAAAACAAATACCTCATATTTCACAAGCACACTGACACTGTCTTCTTCTTCACGGCTGCAGCCTGAGGGAATATCAGCCACACAGATTCACTTAATAACACAGGGGGCGGGCGGGGGCGGGGGATAGTTAGGTTGTGATATCAAACAACTCATTTAATACTTAATACACTGAGGAGCTTTTAAACCACATCAGTCCGTCAGAAATGAAAAGAATTAAAGACAGGATGAGCAGAAAGGTTCAGGAAACACAGGAGAGCTGATTGAGTTTCTCTAAATGTCACCACAGTCATTTGTTGGACAAAATGTCTTCATCAAGGTGAATGATGTGTTCGCTGAAGCTGCTAATTTTAGGGCGCACGGTGCCAGCACACATTCCTGTGCTCTGTGTGTGTGTGTGTGTGTGTGTGTGTGTGTGTGTGTGTGTGTGTGTGAGTGTGTGTGTGTGTCTGCGGTGTACTGTTGTGTTCCTACAGTATATTCACTTTACTTTATTTAGCGTGTGCTTGACACTTGGCAAAAAAATCTCTTTCTGTCATCAATGGATTCCTAAGAACTAAAGAACAACACGAAGTAGAAATTAAGTGGAAATCAACAGGTTGAAATCTGTTTCTAAATAATTGGAAAGGTCACAGCACAAGAAACGAGAAAAATGTAATTAAGAAAATAACTAAAAAAGGTTGAATTCTAATGGAAACAAGCTGAAATTAAAGTTTTGACTTTTTATATGAAATGAAGCTGTAGCGAATGATTTTTTCATGACAAGACATGAAAGATGATGCAATATAAATCATTTTAAAAGTTCCAACAACTGTGTTAATGTTAATTTAAAAGTGTCGTGAAGCCCCACATCCAGACATTTGAGATGTACATGTGCTTCTCCACACTGAGGACAAGAGGACGCTCAGTCAGGACTCGAGTGGAGGTTAAAAGAGAAGCGGTTTGTTTTCTGCAGTTTCTTCTGGTGTCGTGTGCTGTGCGTCTCCTCTCCGCCCGCTTCCTGTGTCGTGAGCTCGGTCGAGGTCAGACTTGGAATGAGCGGCGGGTTTGTGGAGCGAGGGTTAGTCGTCTCGAAGGGGAGGCCAGCGCAGGGTTAGCTAATCTGTTGGTTTATGGCAGCACTCTGTTATTCCAAGGCCAGCGGTAACCTTGCCCCACCTGTCCTGTCATTTCTCTGTCGGGGGGCTATTTTAGGATGCAACCCCCTCCACCACCGCCTCCCCCCCGACTCACAAACACTTCAAAATGGATGCCGACCAAACACCGTAGCAGCAGTGATATACGGCTGTGTAGTGAGCGCTAATGTGCTGTAATGTGCTGCAGTGCACTGGGACCAGCGGCTCCCAGGTTCTGGGGCTGGGTCCTGAACCTCTGTCCTTCTGTGGAACTGAACAATGTGAGAACTGCAAACTGTCAAACGCCAGCAGGTGGAACGAAGTGATCAGGTTGATGTGGTCTAACTATTGTCTGATCCCTGCCTGGTTTGAATCAGCATTTCACCAGGGTTGCATGTTCTCCGCAGGTTCTCTGGTGCTCGGGCGTCGCAGTCCAAAGACACATGCAGGATAATGGGCGACTCTAAAGCCCAGAACACCCACTAACACCAGGCTTCTGTTTGTAATGGGAATGGAAACAATCCACACTAACTCCCGGGTTAAAAGACTCTGCAGGTTATCGGCTCCGGCTCCAATCAGCAGAGATGGAAATGAGCCATCAAGGTACTCGCCCAGCTCGAGCTGGGATTGGCTCCTGCCAGAGTTTTTATATTTTAGATGCAAACGGGTCAAAGAGGCTGAAGTAGAAACGGAGCTGAGAACTTTTAAAAGCTTCATTCAACCAAATAGTAAACAAGAATCTTTCACTGATGTCTAACGTTTTGATTTTTATCAGTTCGTCAGATTTCTGTTTGTGGCTGAAACATTTTGAACTGTTCACACGACTGTGACAACTTCAATCAGATCTCACTCAGAAAGTGGAGCCACAGTTAGACTGTGTGTGTGTGTGTGCGTGTGTGTGTGTGTGTGTGTGTGTGTGTGTGTGTGTGTGTGTGTGTGTGTGTGTGTGTGTGTGTGTGTGTGTGTGTGTGTGTGTGTGAGAGACGCTGCTGTGTATTGCTTACTACACAGCTGTGTGCATGTGGTGTTGTCCGGCGCTGCGGTCGGCGGCGGGGCCCTGCACACTGTCAGCCTCGCAGCAGCGGTGGCGGCGTGGACAGTCTGTCTGGCTGCAGTGTGGGAGAGCGGGGGAATGGTTTCGGGCAGCCACAGGCCAAGGGTGGCATTACCCACAAACCCCGTCGCCGGGCTACTGCCGTTCCATCAATGGAAGGGGGCCTCGGGGGCCGGCCAGGGCTGAAAATATCCCGCCTTGCCCACAACAACCCCCCCCCGTCCCGCTGTGGCCCCTCAGACTAACCACACCCAGAAGACGGGACGGTGGGCAGGGGCTGAGGTGGAGGGGCTGTTAGTGTGTGTGTGTGTGTGTGTGTGACTGGTCAGGCTGAATTATTTACAGGCGAGCCTTGCGCCCAACTCCAGCGGACAGACTTAGCCCGCTGTTGCCTAGCTACATGTTTCGTAGTGTCACATGAGGGAGTGTAGGTTGTGAATGCGCTGTGTGTAAGAAACAAGATACCAAACACACATTTCTTCTGCCAGGCTCAGACGCTTTTTCTTTTCCTTTTCTCCTCCGTTTCTGCCTCTCGGAGGTTTTTAACCCCTCGGTTTCTCCCGCTCGGCTTTTCCCAGTTGATTTCTCTCCGTCACTGGTTCCAACATCCGGCGGCTTTTTGTAATTTCGTCCATAAACTTCTCTCGGTTTTTGTAGTTTAGTTTCGGACAGTACACAAGTTTACCTTCAAGGCAAAAATGATCTTAACGGAACTTCCACTTTCAAGCTTCTTCTGGAGGTTTCACATGCAACACCGCAGACAATCTGTTATCACATGGTTCGCTCCCGTATTTACAGAGAAGCCGTCTCCATGACAACAGAGCAAACTCCTTCTACTGACGACGTCCTTCCAAGCTTCAGGTTTATTTAGTTATTTAATAATTCAACAAGTTCGCTCGATCAAAAATAATTCAGAAAGGGATTCACACTACGTTTAATCATCTACCTTCAAAAATTCACTACAACTTCATCTGCAGTTTAGCTTCTGTCATTTAAGCCAATTTACTTGGAGGTAAAAACAAAAGTGAGCGAAGCACCTGAGCCCCGAGCTTCACGTCACAAAACGACCTGAACATCAAGCTCCCGTTCCTGTTCCCTCTGGATCATCTTGTTCTCTTGTTCCCGATGTTATTTCATTGTGTTGTTTCTCTCTGTCTCGTTGTGTAACGTTTTATATCCTGCGTATCTTTGACTGATCGTTTTAATGTGACAGATTTGATCAATGTGGACTGTCATTCCACATAAATCAAACACACAAAAATGCTTTTAACTGAGCATCAGTTTTTCTTTTCTTCACCAGTATACGTGTGTGTCTGTGTCAGTGTGTCTGTGTGTTTGTGTCTGTGTGTTTGTGTGTGTGTGTGTGTGTGTTTCTGTGTGTGTTCCAGATTGCAGCGAAGCTCAGAATCACATGTTGAGGCACATTCCAGGGTGTTCCTCTCTCTTTCAATCCTCCGGCCATTTCCAATGTGAAGTGTCAGCTTAATGTCAGATCTTAACTAAATCAAACCTTCCTCAGTATAACCCCCCCCCCGTCGCCTCTATGCACTTTTAAAAACACGTGTTCCAGTGTGTCTGAATGTACATGTTCACTTCCACACGGAATTTCACTTTACTGCGACAACACACAACTTCTCAGCACCTTTTCTTGCTCAGAGTCAACTGTTAAGGTTCAGATCAAATCTTTTTAAAATCCGCAGTCAGAGTAAAGATGGAGTGGAGCAGTGAGGATGATTTCATGGTCCTCTCACTTCTTGAAAAACTGAAACATCGCGTCCATCCAATCCTGAGAAGTCGTGAGGAACAAGGAGAATTTCATCTTCTGATCCAGGAGCTGCTAAAACGATCCCGATTGATCCCAAAACAGCCGAAACATCTCTGGAACGACTTTGACAGCAAATCAAACCTTTTCCAAAAGCTTCGGAGTCGTATTTATTATCAAACATGTGAGAATTTTGGATGAAATGTACGGACTTGGTGTGTAAACTCCTTTTTCTTCCTTTTTCCAACACGGACCAGGTTCCGTTCAGGTTCTAATGCTGAACAGCTCCGAGCGTTTCGACCAAGGACAAATTAGTTCTGCAACTGGAAACCCGACCTTAGTGGGCGTGATAATGGAGAATGGACTTTATTCAAATAGTTTCTTCTATTCTTATCAACCCCACAGCCACAGTCACTCATTCAAAAAGCTGTTTGTGTTACCTTGTGTGTTAAATGGACAGTACATAACTAAACGTGCCTTGTTGTGTTAAATAAAACCGTGAAGTTATTTGTTTTCGGTGGGTTCACCACTCGGCGGTGGGGAGAGTCCACACTTCCCCACAGGCGAGTGGCAGCCATAACAAGGCCCAGGATAGGAAGAGGTGATGTGGGCTGCAGACATGAGAGGGTGAGGGTGGGGGGCCTCTCTCTGTCTCCCTCTGTTTCTCTGTGTGCGGGCAGGAGCAGGAGCTTCAGTACAGGAAGCAGAACAATGGCTCTGGGATCAGAGCTGAGGGATGGAGATGGAGGGATGGGGGGGCTTCACAGAGGTGGGATGGGGGAGGAAGAGTGGTGTGGGGGTCGGACTGCTTGGTATGTCATCAACAACCCCCCCCCCAGCCTCTCATCACTCTGTCGTGTCACCACTGTTTTCCTCATTAGGCTCCGTCCAAACAAGATCATGCTTTGCATCAGTCTGCAGCTGCACTGTAAAACCAACGGACGCAACACGACTTACTTGCAGTCCGCCGGCACGCTGCACGTCCCATGCAGGACGCTGCATCCTTGTTTGCAGATGGCTGCGGGGAAGGAAAAGAGAGGAAAGGGACACATTAGGATCAGTTCTTGTGCAAAGTAGAATATTTCAAACTGTGGCCTCTGGATTTCAGACTCTCGTTTCATTTTCTCCGCTGGTTTATGAAACTCAGAGGATCTTTGCTGCGGTTACAGTCTCTGTCAGGGAGCTGAAGGTGTCTCCAGCAGAGACGAGAGTCCCAAAACATTCTTCAAACTCACTGACTCTTAACATCAAACTCAACTTTTTCTGAAAAGAGCAGTGAGAAACTGCAGAATAAGAAATACATGTCCATGAGATCAGAGACATTATAACTGTGGTGGATTTTTACAGTGTATCTATGGATGTACATCAGCTATTGGTCTGTAGAAATTGATAAAAACCTAAAGAGTCGTATGAATCCTCTTTGTGTTGGTCGTGTGTTGGTCGTGTGTTCACGCTGTGACGGACGTCCTCACCTGTCTTGCAGTCGGGCCCGGTCCAGCCCTCCATGCAGCCTCGGTTTCCCAGCTGATCGCACACGTAGTGACCGAAGTAGTCGTCGCGGGGTCGACACACTTTGTTGCACTTGCTGCCGTAGTAGTGCTCGTCGCAGCGCACGCGGATGGTGTATTGGAGGCTATTGTACTCCACCGTCTGCTTCTCCTCCCCGGGGTTGATGGTTCCTTTGTGGATGCTGCGCTCGATCAGCAGCTCCTCATCTGGACGATGGAAACAAACACACGTAAATAAAACTGTTTCGTTCTGTACTGATTGATTTGTGATAAAAACTGTGGATTATGTTGTCGGATAAGAATTAAAAATGATGTTCACTGATTCAATTCTATTTTTATTTTATTAATTATTCCCTGAGCCGAGTCTAGTCCACTACTTTTCCAGAGCTACGGGAAAAAAACTCAACTTTCAACAGGTCAAGTATTTGGGTCGGTTAGATCCCAACGTCAAAACAAGAAGAAATTCTGAATGACATTCCAGGGCTGGTTCCGGTTGTGGGACTTGACCCGACAACCCGGTGTTCAGTGCGATTAGAGAATCCAAGAGGCTTCGAAGAACGTCTGTTGTTACCACAGATCAGAGAGAAGGAGAAACCTCCGTCCACCAGGAACGAGGAAGACAAAAGAAAGGAGGAGGAAAAAGAGGGAAAGAACGGGAAAATGACGGAAGCACAAACGGAGGGTGTCGGAGCGAGGGCTGCGACGGCTTGATAACCAAAATGCTTTTTCAGTTTTCCTGCTTGGCGAAATGCTTTTCTGTCCCCCCTGCTCCCCCCCTCCCCTGTCAGGATATCCAGCCCCGACTGCATCGGAGCCAGGCCGGAAATAATAAGAGACGGGGAACAGACGAGGAAGGGCGACATAGGAAAGACCCTTTAGCTTGTTCTCAAGGAACAGAAGCTCAGAGGCCTGTGTTCACTGCTGCTGCCTGAGCTGAAGAGGAGCTGAGGAGGAGCCGACGAGGAGCTGACGAGGAGCCGAGGAGGAGCCGAGGAGGAGCCGAGGAGGAGCCGACGAGGAGCTGACGAGGAGCTGGAAGTAACCATACCGTCATCGTCATCTTCACCGGACTGAAGAAGAGTTACTGGTTTAAATCCGCTGTCATCCAGACAAGCTCTTTCACTCCATTTAGTTTAAGTGAGACTCAAACTGTCCATCACCCATTTTACAGTGAGTTCAAGTGAGTGACAGCATGTGGGTTTCCTTTATCAAGTTTATGTATAAAAAAACTAAATGAACAAAAAACTATTAACATTAATCAATGTGATTTATTTTAGAACTCAACTTTTCTCCTTTTGTTTTAACTTCCTTTTCTGTTGGACATGAAAACTACTCATTACAATAACTTAAATTAGTTTTCTTGCAGGTGTGAAGGATTAGATTTAACGTTTCAAATTTCACTGTGTTTATTTGAATACAGTTTTTATTGTTAATAGAATCTGAAGTGTTTATTGTCTTCAGTCCGTTCCCTGTGATTATTAAGACACATTCCATCGTGGTGAAGTTTGACTCCGTGCTGCCCTGATTTCATGGAGTCTCACAGCGAGTTAACACACTGCCACAGATTCCAGTCCCACTCCCACCACCTGAAACACCCGGGCGCTCACTCACCGCTGTTCATCTGCAGCAATTAGATATAAAAATATAGACCAATCACGAGCTCTCTCTGAGCTGGGGGAGCTAAGAGAGGCCGCTGTTACTAGGGAGAGCAGCAGGCAGACGGCCACGAGGAGCCGGCTCGGAGAAAACACACCAGGGCCTTCAGATCGGAGCAGAGAATCAGTTTTCCAGATCTCAAGCTGCATGTCACTGGAGCGTTTCTGTTTGGAGACTGTGGCCCTTTGACCTCCGACCTCTTCACAGCTCCTCACTTGTAACAGAGGTGATCTCTGAACTGAAGTCAGGACTGCGTTCACACTGGCGGTTGAGATTTGTCTACTCGTGCTTTTCCTGCCCCGTCGTCTTCCGTCGTCTAGAAATATGTGAGATAACACGGACACAGATCTACAAACATGCTTAAATAAAGGCTTATTTGTATCGTGTTGACTAATGTGTAAAAACACACATGTTCTAGAAATCTAATTGTTTAATAAAAAAGAAGAAGACCTTATAGCTTATACCGCTGCCAAGGCCCAACAATCCCCTTTAGATTCAATCAAGCTGCACCAAATTTCTCACACTCATCACTCAGCAGCTCCATAAACATAACTCATTTATTTCCGCGAGATCTTTGAATTCAAGAGAAAAACCTATAACGATGATAAAGAAAGTGATAAAAGTAATTCCCGGATCAGCCCCTTTGCCGGGACCCACGCCAAATTTTAATGAGTTCTTTTTTTGGCTCATGTCCCATCTTTCCAGGAATGTTTTGTGGAAATCTGTTCAGTAGTTTTTAACGTAACCTTGCTGAAAAACAAACCAACCAACACACTGACAGGGCCGTAAATATAACCTCTTTGGTGCGAGGTAATAAAAGAGCCGATCACTCGGCTTCCCAGCCTGAAGCTCTGCCCCGTTTCTTTGCTTCTCTTCGGCTCAGATTTCTCGTGGATTTACATCATGGACGCTGAAACACCTGGAAGGAGACGTGGCGTGGAAGCGTCAGCCTCAGCACGACAGCTGGTTGTCAGGGTGTTCCTTTGTTTTGGAAAGCATCTTCCTCCAGGTGATGCAACAAGACACTTAAGGTATGATCATAAAAATATGGACGGCACGAGAAACACTTAATCACTTTCAAACGGTGTCATTACGAGAGCACACCGACACTTAACTTTTACAATTCTGCAGAAATACTTCGTCAGTAAATCCCACATAAAAAAAAACCCAACCAAGACCAATAAATGTGTCTCTCAACATGTTCTGACATCACCACCGTGTCATTGGCTCTCATCTCCAAACCCACTGGTTCCTACTGAAGATCCTTAAACATATAAGTTATAATCATGAAAACAGCTGGAAACAGTCGTTCTTATCAAACGTTCCTCAAACAGCAGAATAAAGGGGCAGATTATTCCCCATGTGTTTCTCTGGGGAGTTTGTGGGGACAGCAGGAAGTTGTGTTGTTGAGTTTCATGGTGCGTTCAGGGAACATGTCGTCCAGTGTGACACGTAGCTCACCGGCTCAGAGGAATAAGACATGCATCAGGCTTTGATAATTACTTGTTAACACGACACATGGATTGTTGTTTGTTGACTACAATAAGGTCCAGCGTCACACGAGCCAACAATCCACCAGCGCCCGGCGTCAACAACAGCTCCGCACTCTGTTCTCCTGGCATTTGTGTTTTGTTTGGAGAGAGGCGAGGGGTTTCCTGAGGTATAAACAGCCTTCACACAGCCGGGTCTTTCCTGAGGCCTCTTCAACCTGCCGCCGCTCACACTGCAACACACTCAGCTTCATGCCACCACATTCGAGCCATTTCACCAAGAAGTTCCTCCAGAAAACCATTCGTTGGTGCAGAAATAAAACATTTCTCCCCATAAACGACTTTTAACAATTAATTCTCTGAATCTTGGTCTTAATTTACTTGTTCAGGATCATCACAGACGCAGTAAAAAGCCTCTGCTTTGTGGCTGCAATGAGAAATATCAGAGGAACCATGTAAGGAGTGTGTGATGCTCGCTGCTCTTAGAACCCAGATGTCCGACATGACTTAATTTACTGTAGGCCTACTTTAGATCGAATGTGCACCGGGCAGCTGTATTATGTAGGAAAACAAAGAGCCGTGTAATCGGGATTTGTGTTGGCAGACAATCACACGACTCAGGATTTGGCTCTCAGGCAATAAAACACTTGATTGGGACGAGCACAGATTCTTATTCCTGTGAAGAAAACCAGGATCCACACACACACACACACACACACACACACACACACACACACACACACACACACACACACACACACATACACACACTCGCTCTCTCACAGCATCACGCTCGCTTCACCTGCACGAACACCCACAGCTGGATGCAACAGGTCCGTGCCTGCTCTCTGACAAGTACCAAAAGTAGTTGCCCAAAAATGCAGGAAATCCCAAAGGGAGGCAGAAACAGACAAGTGAAAGTAGAATCATGAAGAAGTGGAAAAACCCTCAATCCACAAAAATAACCATTTACCACACACAGAGGAAACGTGTCCAGGTTTCACTCAACATGATGCGCAGACACGAAAGGAGCCTTCTGTCTGAACTCTGCGTCCATTTGTATTTGTACGTGTCTTCTGAAAGCTTGCAAACGTGGACAAAATGGAGCAGTACCACCAGAAACCACCAGGGGCGGTGTAGACTATAGTTCAAGGCCGATAACAACGGGACACGAGGAAGAAATGTCAACAATGGCAGGAAGATTGGAAGACTTTAAGTTGGAAACATTTATATGATGTTAGAAGAAAATACACCGGCTGTTCTAAACATGCTACTGTGCTGCTCTCAAAGTGTAACTCCAGAAAACTAAATCAAATAAAACTTTCCATGAAACCATTAAACAAATCTATAGGTGGATTAGCGAGTAAAGACTAAAGTGCCGCGGTACGAGCTGTCACCGTGTTCCAGGATAATGAAGCGACGACCAGTAGCCAGACAGCTGCTGGGAAGCTAATGAGGAGAGGGGGGGGGGAGGACAAAAACAGAGAGCTGCAGCCCCCAATTAATGGCTCAACAAGGCAATGGGCTCACAGGTTTAATATAGAGAGCGTGGGGGGGGGAGAACAAACCAGCTTCCTGTCAGTCACAGGTCCGATTCTTTTTTGTGGCTCCTATTTCTTTTATAATGTCGTGCACGAGGGAATAATCACGACGAGATGGAGAGTGCAGATCATTTTCTTTTGGTTTGTACGTCTGAGAGCAAAAGTGTGAAAGTCCTGTTGTTATAGTGATTTAAATAGTCGTTTTATCTTTGGCTGTTTACCCGCCTGAGGGTTTGTATCCATTGGTTTGTTTTCAAACCTCCAGTTTCACATTCTGTCCTGAACCGTCTTGGTTTTTTGGAAACTAGATGAAACCGTACTGTACCTGGAGGTAACTGTCAATTTAAAATGTTCTCAGTTGACTAAGTTTAAAATCTATATACGTCACAATCTGGTACCAGCTGGAATCGTTTTAATGTAAAGTTGACTTCACCCGGTTGTTGAAGCAAAACACACAAAAGAAGCACAAGAGTAAATTTACAGTAAATATGCTTAATAAGTTAAAGATGTTTGATGAAGAGATTCCAAACAGGATTGAGCTGCAGATAAAAAACAAACCTCCAGTCGAGCAGCTTGTTGCCGATCAGACGAGCACAAAGTTCAACATGTTGCCACACAGTTCCACGGTGCTGCGATCAGATGCGTCTGAACACATCAGAGATCTGTCTCTGAGCCACATCGATACTGAGCAGCTACTCAATGTGAAAGGGAAAGAAATACATTTGATTATTTCCTTTAAATCCGTAGTTTATCATAAGTCTCTAGAAACACGTCAATCTGCAGAGCCTCAAGGTTTCAGGTTACGAGTCTAAATACACAAACCAAACTACTCGGCACTGACTAGTTCTGTTAACGTGTGAGAACAATACTAGAACATGCTAACAATGACGAACCAGCTCATCATCACTGAACCAGCAGAACTGGACTGAGATTCAAAAAACATCCAGACGGGACTTGGTGACGTGAACGAGCCAGAGACACAGTAACAAGCTGCAGCAGACACAGAGTCAAGTTATTGGAAATCTTCCGAAGGGGCGATATGTGCAAATGTCTGTTGCTCGGGACATTTTCCAGAAATTTTGGTCTGGAGTCCATTTGAGAAAACAGCAGGACAATGTGTGGAAGCTTCCCAGTGAGCGAGTGGACGTGTTGACGAGGTTTCTAACACGTGACGGACGTGAAACATCTCAGGATGAAGAAGAGGAGCCGTACACGTAGAAGACGAAGACGTCAACTTGGAAACACGAGGAGGTTTCAGATCTTCTGGTGATGAGGGCCGACGCCGGTGTGGATGAGCTGTAAACAACAACACTGATCTTTCCACAGCAGAGTTTATACGTCCTGTCCGGCCTCCTGCTGCTCTACAGGCTCCGCCCCTCGCCTGGATGTCCCCCACATGTTCCTGTTGGTGTGAACGTGGACAATCTCCTGCTCCAGAAAATGTCCCAGACCCAATTTTCCAGACATTTTGTGGAGTTTGTGTCTGACTTGATATTGAAGAGGAGATTGTGATGTTACAGGGAAAACGAGAATGGAACAAAGTCAGGAGAAGAAAAGAGAAGAGAATAGAGTTCTGCGACTTGGAAACAAACTGAGAGAAGATCTGTATTCTCCATGACCCCGTGTTTCTCCTGTGTCTGAGGGTCGAGTCTTACCGTTGCTGTGTGAGCCGTTGTCCCTGTCCCACGCCTCCACTATCACAGTGTACGCTCGCTGTAAAGGAGAGAGGAAGAGGGCAGAGGTTATCAGAGTGCACACTAATACAGAAACACACACACACACACACTCAGATACGCTCACTTCAAGACGTGGACACGATTTACTCAGAAACTCAGATATGAGTCACCATCGCTCATGGACAGGCGCACGAGTACTTCGACACACACACTCACGCACACATATTTGGCATGGAATGGGAATAATGGTGGGAAAACCAGCAGCGTTCCCACACTGCTGTCACTCATTAGCTTCCCTGCACCTCGGGCGAGTTAATAGGTGCAGTTCTATCAGAAACAGTCACCACACACCATGATCTGTTCACTGAGATTCAGATGACACCCAGCTTCTCTTTGTCTGATTCCCCTCCGTCATCTTTTCTTTGACCCTGGTTCGATTCCAGAGGACAAACGGCTCCTCGGCTCCTCGGGGAGGTCGACGCCCCGGGAAGTGGGAGCGGAGGTTTGCTCCAGGGCACGATTTGTGGTAATGTATAGATTTCCAGCTCAAATTTAACGGTCTTCTCTTCGGGGATCTAACGAGGGCACTTTTTAAATCACTCAGCTAATCAACGATGAAATTATACTTTAATGAGCTTGTGTGTTAAACTCTAAAAGCAGTTGCATGCCTGTTTTAAACTGTTTGTTTGTGACTGAGCAGATTCTGAAAGAGACAGGAGCTTCAAATAAGTGTTTGAGACAGAGGCTGAAAAGAGGAGCTGCAGCAGTTTGAGGACATGGATGTGTTTTCTGAACATTAGAGCATTAAAACTTTTTACAGTAACAACACAAATTGAGATCATCAACCTGAATATGAACACAACATGTCTCCTTTAAGATGAACGTCCTTCCCCACTTGTTAAGGTCTCCACACACCAGGGGCGAGACGAATAAACAAAAGCCATTGATGTGAAACACAGCAGCTCATTCTTCAGGATCATGCAGTGATGAAGATCTTGACCTTCCCCTCACATGTTTACAGAAGAAGAGATTTCACTGCCTCACGAGGGAGACGAGGGAGACAATGACCGCACCAGGATCCCGTCCACCCGGGGCCGCGTCTGTCAGTGTCTCTGAGGTTAAACTACATTCGTGCACAGTCTTTGGTTGACGCCATTATTCACGACGCACAAGCTCAGAGAAGTCGACCTCCTTCGCATTCGCCTGCTATGATTCAGCATTGTGTGAATGTGCAGAAGCGCAGCAGGCCTGCACACTGTGCCCTACTTTCCCCAGCCGACGGCTCCGACATCCCACAACAACAGACTCAAACTCTGGATTGTTTCAGGTGCAGGGCTGTTTTTTTTTTGTTTTTTTTTTACTTTTCACGCGCATTAGCAAACAAACCACGATGGCGCTCGCTGTCCGTCAACTGCATGGGGCCGGACGAGCAGCTGCGAGTTCCCATGACCTGGGTCTGACTCAGAGCGACCGAGGGCTGCAGGGAAGATTACAGGGGAGGTGACATAGTGGTGCAGGCAGAGATTAGAGGCAGAGACACGACGGAAACATGAAACAAAAAGGTAGAGAGCTGAAGTGCTTTATGGGACTTTAAAGCTAATTTTATGGTGCTTTAAATCTGAAGGGGGGGTAGTTCCCAGTGTGCAAAAAACAGAAAATGTGCAGGACAGAGAAAAAGGCTGTGTTGCTACAAGTAGGAGGTTGATTCATGTGCATTCACAACAAGCAGGTCTGGAGGTGTTTAGTGAAATCAGGCAGCACTGGCTTCTTTGAATCTGGTTCCCACAGAAAACAGGACCAGTCAGTGAGACCAGTTCTGCTTCAGCAACTAGTTTAATCTTTTTAAGACCATTATGAATGACGTTTAAGACCTTTGTCACATATGACAGATATTAGGAAATATCAGAGTCCCAGAATTATTTATATTTCTTCATAATTGAACATAAGGTGAAGTAGAAAAATCCCGGAAACGCCACGTTTACTGTTTATTACAGCGTTTAAATATGTGTATAGTTACAAACTACACGTGTCACCAAAACATGTTTTTAGTATCGGGGAAGTAACAATGAATGAACGTTTACTGAGTTGCTCAGTGAGTTTCAAACATTTGTCACTTTCATATTTAATATTTATCCACATATAGACACATTTTTCAAACTGCGCTCGTCCGTGATGACACACAGATAATCCACAAACGACTCCAGCGGCCTGTGGATCAGACCGAGGCTCCTCCACATCAGCTGTGATTTACGAGCCCAGCGAGGAGCCATAACTCTGTGATGAGTGAATAGAAATGGACATGATCATAATCAATCTTCCCCTTTGTAATCAATTTTAAATGTCACAGCCACTGGCTCCAAAGGAGCCGGGGCCCCGGGGGAGCCTGACAGGAGTGTGTGCTGTGTGTTACATGTGTTTGAGTGTGTGTGTCCTTGAAGGATGGGAGCAAAGTGTCACATCCCCGCTGTCTGCAGTGCGACCGCCATACGAGTCGGCCGTATGTGTGTGTGTTGGGAGACACTTGACACCTCCTAACCAATTTACAGGAGTCAGAGGGATTTGAGTTTTCATTAGTGGAGGAGAAACCAGCTCCTCGCCGCCTTCACCTGTTCAATGAATAAATTACTGCTTCCCGGCGACAGGAACAGCCGCCGGCTACACGCAGCTCTGCAGAGAACACGCTGCTCTGGGAATTCACTTTTTCATCCAGGATTATCAGATTCATTCTGCTGCTGCTACGACATTCGGACGATAATCGAAAGTCACTTCAACTTTAAAGTCAAGACATTTGACTTTAGGCGTCTTGTTATTTGGAGAAGCTCTGGACACTAAAACCAGAACTGAGGTCAAGAGGATACGATGATATACAAATCAAACTGTTCCAATCGCATGAATATAAATTACCATCAAGTACAAACAGTACTAATAATTTTCAGGAAAAACTGCCAAACACAATATCAGCTTGTCCTGCTCGCACTTTAGTCTGTGCAGCCAAAAACCTTCCTCACAAGAAACAATGGGTTTCAGAGTGGAGCTGTTATTCTGATACTATCACCGTCTGAAAGTCTTTGTTTAGAGGCATCTTTGATTTTTAATTACTGATAAATCAGATGATAACTATCTCCAATCAATTAATAGCTTATCACAAGTTCTCAGCTCTTAACGAGAATTCAACTCAACAGAGTAAGAAAACCAGAAAACACTGATTGAAGAAGCTGGAACCATTTTTGTCATCTTGTTACAGCAGGAAACCAAACTTGATTTGTTTTCATTTAACTTGAAACTGAAGAAACAAGAATCAACAAGAAGAAGTTCCATTGTTTAAACCACCGCTGACTGAGCGTGTACAGTACGAAAAGATAAATAGATAAAATTCAAAAATACCTGACACACCAATGCTTTAATCTCATGACTTTTAAATGGGAAGGGGAAGTAAAATCAAGATGAATGTTCTCTTCCTAATTGAAAATTCACAGCAGCAGGGAATTGTTAATGA
Organism: Hippoglossus stenolepis; assembly: GCF_022539355.2. Lineage (NCBI taxonomy): Eukaryota > Metazoa > Chordata > Actinopteri > Pleuronectiformes > Pleuronectidae > Hippoglossus > Hippoglossus stenolepis. The sequence goes on from NC_061492.1 coordinate 2,091,037, forward strand.
GAGAGAGAGAGAAAAAAAAAAGAAGAAAGACCCAATTAACAACTTTTCCGGAGCCGCGATGAAGACGAAGAAGAAAAACCCGCAGCAGCAACACCTGTCACGTCACACCTGTTAGTGTATTGACATGAATAAAACATGTCGCCCGCGGCGTCGGGGAGCCGGGATGGTTAATTTAGCACGTTATTAACGGAACAAGCCCTCCTCCTCCTCCTCCACCACCTCTTCTTCTCTCTAAGGAGGCCTCGTGCAGACAGCAAATCTAATCAAAGCTAATCTAATCAGGTCTTTATCCTGAGCTGCAGAATGGTGATATGACCCAGTTCACTTTTCCCACACCAAGCGCGTGAAAATCTATTTCTGCC